>NC_090439.1:108950035-109250035 GCF_031143425.1 Pleurodeles waltl | reverse complement strand
GGGCCCCTGGCAGTGCTTGTGGCAGGGTCAGTCACGGTGGTGCTGGTGGCAGCCTCTGTGGCATCGGTGCCTGTGGCGGGCTCTGTGGTGGCAGTGCTGGCGGCGGCCTCTGTGGCATTGGTGCTGGCGGTGGGATCTGTGGCGGCGGTGCTTGCGGCGGGCTCTGTGGCATCGTGGCTTGCGACGGGCTCTGTGGCGGCGGTGCTTGCGGCGGCCTCTGTGGCATCATGCCGGGCGGCGGCCTCTGTGGTGGTGGTGCTTGCGGCGGGCTCTGTATTGGCAGTGCTGGTGGCGGCCTCAGTGAGTGCAGTGCTGGTGGCGGGCTCAGTGACTGCGGTGCTGGTGGCGGGCTCAATGACAGCGCTGCTGGTGGCGGTGCAGGTGGCGGTGCACATGGCGGTCTTCTCCACTGTACAGGTTGGCATCGGCATGGACTGAAGGTGTGACACTGGTCCAATTGTCAGTGCCACCATGCCCTCTCCTGACCTGCCCTTTATTTTCTGGCCCTTCCCCTCCTTTGATGGTGGCGCTGCTGTCTTGCCACCATCCCCTTTCGTTTTCTCTGAGCCCTTGGTGGCAGGAGTTTTCTGCTTCTCCCTCTAGGATGTGGACATCTTTTTAACTTTTGCAGGTGGCGGAATGTCCTTGCCCTCGCTCCGTGGCACACTGGCAGCCCTCTTGGTTGGCGCACTCCAGTAGCTTGCAGTTGCTGGCACCACTGTGCCTGGTGATATGGTGACTGAGGTGCTGGGTTGGGACCTGGAAAGCCTGGCCCTAGGGGAAGGACGGGGGGGAGGTGTAGAGAAGAGGTCAATATTAGCCAGGAAAAGTTTTTTAGACACACTGGGATGGGTAGATGGAGTGGGTTTGGGAGTGGAGGAAGATGTAGTCGTTGTAGGAGGTGTACGTTTGCTGAATTTGGGTGAAGGTGCATGAGCTGGAGGCTGTTGTGAGGTGGATGGCTGTTGGGTGGGTGTGTGCCTGTGTTTGTGTACTTTGGGAGAAGGGCTCACAGACACACTGGTAGAGGACACAGGGTATGTGTGAATGGGAGTGGGGTGGTGAGTGCACATGAGCGGTGTGTGGTGATGGGCGTGCTGTTGATGGAGGTAGTAGCTGAAGATGTAGTGCATGCAGGTGTGAGTGGAGACGAGACAGGGAGGGAGGAGGAGGACGTGGAGGAGGGGGACACAGTAGAGGCAGTGGATGTTGGTATGCCTGCATGGGTATGATGCTTGTGTGAGTGCCTGTGGGATGTTTGGTGCTTATGTTTGCCTGAGCCACCCTTGTGTGTTGAGGTGTGTGCATGCTGGTCTGATGGTGTGCTTGGGATAGGCTGAGGTACAGGGGATTGGGTCTGGGTGGAGGAGGTTGGAGGGGAGAGGCTGGACACAGGGACAATGGCTGCCATCAGTGCTGAGGCCAGACCCTGAAACGCTCTCTGTTGGGCTGCCACGGCAACGTGAATGCCCTCCAGGTATGCATTTGTTTGTTGCAAATACCTCTAGACACCCTGGATGGCATTCAGTATGGTTGACTGCCCAACAGTGAGGTATCTCAGGAGGTCAATAGCCTCCTCACTGAGGGCAGCAGGGCTAACTGGGGTAGGCCCTGAGGTGCCTGGGGCGAAGGAGATGCCTACCCTTCTGGATGAGCGGGCACGGGAAACATGCTGAGGGGCTGCTGGGAGGGTGGTGCTGGTGGGGGGGCAGCTGTACCTGTTGTTGAGGCAGGCACAGAGGTGTCTGCCACCATCAGGGAGGTTCCATCGGAGGAGGAGTCGCTGTCTGTAGTTTCCCCTCCTGTCTCCATCGTGGTGCTCCCCTTGCCCTCCGTCCCACTGATGCCTTGGTGGATTCGGACTCCAGGCTATGTGGGATACTCTGAAAATCCACTATCAGTGTTGGTCAAATCCATCCTGACTATGTCCTATCCCCACTTGTGAAATCAACAGAGGAAATTAAGGGCAAGATTTAAGATGCCCTTAGCGCAACCTTGCGCCACATTAGCATCATTTGTTTACGCTAATATGGAGTTACGTTGGCAAATATTCTGCGCCATATTTACAAAGTGGTGCAATGCACGTAAAGCCTTGCGCCACATTATGCCTGGCATAATGTGTGCAAAGGGGGCGTTCCAGTATTAGGAGGCTAAGAAAAATGGCACAGTGGAATTTAAGAGATTCCCTGCACCATTTCTAACGCTGGTTTTAATGCCTGCCGAAGGCATTTGTGAAAATGAGGCTCCCGTTGTTTCCAATAGGCCTCTGGTAACTTTGCAAAATTAGAGTCAATATTTTGGTGCTAATCCTGCAAAATGCCATACTAGCAGCAGAATTTATTATGCTAGACCCCTAACATGTGCCATGGTGCACATATCATAAATATGGTGCACACATGGTGGCGTTAGAGGTGCACAATGGGGCGCAAGAAGAGTTGCACATCATGACATGATGCACCACATTTCATAAATTTGCCCCTAAGTATTTTAATGTCCAAAAACACACATCACACCAATGCTGAAGGTGAGGGTTAATAGGTAATGAAAGGGATACAGAGCAACCTTGAGACAGATGCTATTGTGTGTCTCATATCAGGAATTTACAGTGAATATGCACATACTTTTGGCTTGCCAAAGCATTACATTGCCCGGTGAGGGTAAAAGATTACCAAGTCAGCACTTGCTCAACGTTGTTGTGGGCTTTTCATTTATTTGCACACCAACTACATAATTGTTTTCCTTCTATTTCAGTGGACCCGGCTGGCCAAAGGACATCAAACCAAGACCGGAGCAGGGAAGTGGAACCTTAGTTTAAAGGTGAGTACAACCTCTCAGTACCACCAGCGAGGAGGAGGAAGACCACAGCAGGGGGCATGCCTCCACCTGACCGAAGCTATATCAGCAACATCATCAGCCTGGATGGAGGCTGCAGACATTGAAACGGGGGAAATTGAAGGGGACACCAACAGCTGGGGGAAGAACAAGGGACTCCTCCTGATCCAAAAGTCCAGAAATTTGATGTGGTGTCTCCAGGGCAGACCCCATTGCCATGTGAGCCTACCCCTGACCCCTTCCTAACTCCTGATTCACCTATTCTATTGGGGCCTCAAGATGCACCCCCTTTGCCTGCTCCCCCGTCATGTGCCTGCACAGATGAGCAGAGGGAGGCACCTGCCCTGAACACTCCCATCCCTCTTGTTGACACAGACCCCTCCATCAACTGTGATTCCTTGGGCTGCTTAAAAGGAACTGGCACTGGTAACTGAGGGTGAGGAGGAATGTGTCCTCTCAGATGTTACAGGAGATCTGAGATGGACTCCGTAATTTCCGAGAGGCACAGTCCCGAGACATGGCTCAGCTCAGTGACTCCATCTCTTCATTGGGGGCAGTCCTTTTATCTGTGTTGACCCAGCGCCCCCCATCACAGTTGTTGTGTCTCCCAATTTGTCAACCTTCTGTGTTTCCCCTGCTACCTCTCGCACCCCTCATGTTGTCCGCTCCTATGGGGTGTCTGGTTCTTCCCCGGCCACCCAAGAACAGTCCACATAGGCAGAGGATCTGGACATCATTGTGAAAGATGAGAGTAAGGATAGCCAGGGACTGTACATTGTTTGGACAGTTGACTATTTTCTGTTTTCCCTGTTGTACATAGAATGTATATAGATGCTTCCTGACATGTTATATTTATTTTTCCCAACCTTCTCCAAGTACCCTTGCACAATCTACTACATGATACTATTTGATTTCCTTTCTCCCTTTCCAATTGACTGGTTTTCTTTTGTTTTTCTAATGTACATCTCTGTGTAGTGTCTTTCATTATATTTGCTGTATTCCAAACACTGCAGACACATTGTTATGTGGTTAGTTATGCTTTACATATGATAGCTTTCAACACAGATGGTTCTTTCTCTATACATGTTTTACACACATTTTTCAAATCATTTGTGGCCTACAACCAGATTGACTAATTGACTATCATCAGCTATCAATCAACTCTTTGAATTGTGCAAGCAAATCTTTATTTTACAAAGTGTAGTACAGACATATTTGACATTGATCATGCGGGACCCCTCTTGTGGCTTTGCAATTGTGGAGGTGAGAATCTCTGTGAGCAAGTGCATTGAACCTGTTGGTGCTGATGTGTTGCTGGTACCTGTATAGAGGGTGAGGGTGGCTGTAAAGGGGGTGATCGTAGCTGTATAGTTGGGGGGGTGTGCCTGTAAGGAGGTAATGGTGGCTGTACAGGTGGGGGACGTGCTTTTACAGGGACTAATAGTTACTGATCAGGTGGGGGACATGATTGTACAGGGGGTGATATTGGTTGTACAGGTGAGGGATGTGACTGTACAGGGACAGATAGTGGCTGTACAGGTAGGGAACATGATTGTGCAGTGGAGGGCAAGTGCATGGAAAGTGGTGCCATTGAAGATTTGGGGGATGCCTATATAGGTTTTGATACCAGGGGCTGGTTGTGGCATGGTGCAGGTAGATGTGTTGGTTCCCCTCCATGTGTTGACTGTAATGGCTGATTTGATATAAGTGTCAGTATGCCCTTCATCATCTTCATAGTCAATGCATGGTGTCTTGCACTCTGTTCCTTGTGTATGCCCATGATATAATTTATCTTCTTTCCTGTGTCTTGCCAAGGTTTATGTTCAAGACCTGGGTCATTCTGTAGACCATCTGAGGGAAAGTGAACATGCTGTGTTGTGAGTCTGACATGTCAGACAGAATAGCCCCTATGGCACAAATGTAAAGCCTTACATCAGCCTGCTGTTCAAATAAAATCCTCCTCCCACTGGCCAAAATGACCATCCACCATCCCCCTGCACATGGGACTGGATCAGATACCACCATTAGGTACAGGAGTGGGGGGTGTCAGTTAGAGGCTGTGGGCTGGAGATTAGTGCCTAGGAAGACCTGCTCCTCACCAGGGGTGGAAAATCCCTCAGATGGTGGAGAGAAAGCCTAGGTTGCATTGTCATATGATAAGTGTGTGGGGGAACTAACAATTCTGTTGTGAGGTCTGTGAGGGGTTGATAGTTGTTTTGGGGAATGTGAATGCTGTGACTGGTTGGCTGACTGCTGGGGATGCCCAATCAGCAGGTTGAGTGGGAGGTACTTTGCTGGCCAGAGCAGGTGTGCGGTTAGATCGTTTGCCCAGTGGATCAGTAATGGTGGACCGGGGATCAGCTTTATCATTCTCTGCAAACAGTGAAAGATATTTTTCATCCTCCTTTGCCTCCCCCTCCTCTTCTATTTCCTCATCCTCCTGCAGTATATTACTGGCAGCTGACAAGTCTGCTTGGAAGAGGACTGGGTTCTCCCCTTGGATTGCACATTACCCGCCACTGGCGGATGGTTGCTTTCCCAGAAATGACTCATTGACCTCTGCAACTGGAAGATAGAGGCCACAACTGATTAAGGGCCAGATTTAGAACTCAGTTGAGGGATTACTCTATTGCAACGGTGACAGGTATCCCATCTGCTGAAACCTAAATACCATTGTTTTCTATGGTATTTAGATTTCGGTCAACTGGTTATGCATCACCATTGGAACAGAGTAATTCCTCACCCCAGCTCTAAATCAGGCCCTAAGTGTTTGTCTTAGAATCACGTGGTGCAAAACAAAGGCTGATTAGAATGATCTGTGCATCACCGGATGATCTACAAGTGATCAAGTTTGCGTACACCTACACATGACATCTCACACTGTAGCATTGAGGTATTCAGTGCAGATGTTCAATGCAAAATCAACTGTGTTCTATTGGGATCCCCCTTGATGTCAGCTGCTGAACCTGGTTCCACAAGTGTGTATCAGAAGATGTTTTCCTCGATCCAGCAGCTTGAGAAGGGAGTGACAGCATCTTAATGTTCCGCATGACTCATATGTTAGCATGCACACTTGACACACACATCACTGTTTATCTTGGTAACATTTTAAACACCAACTTCTGCTGTCATGCAAAGGTGGCTAGATCTATTAATTTATTTCCACAAGTATTTGGTTACTGTAAATTAATTGTGATTCAATTGTTTACAACACTGTATGGCACACTTACCTAACGGATGGATGGTAGTGGTTTTGTCTGCTGCAGCCAAGATGTCTCTCAAACCCCTGGATGGTGTCAACTGCATCACTGAGGATGTCCTGGCAGCAGCTGTAACATGCTATGCATGTCCATATTCAAGTGCAAGGAATGATGGTAATTAAACTACATATCTAAGTCATAGCTAAAAAACAGTGATCTGAAATGTGTGGGTGGGGGCTGTATGGGGCCTTCCTCACATTTACATGCAGATCCCTGGTCAACAGCAACACTGGGCAGATGTTCCCTCAACACAGCAATGACATCAGTCAGATTTCACGTTAACAAGCACATGTGTATAACAAGGTTACTCACAGTTAAAGCAAGTAATTTACAAGGGTGTGCTGCCCCACCTACCTTTGTATACCCCCTCCTTTTAGGGGCATCAAAAGTATGATGTGGTCTCTTTAAGTTCTGAGTGAGTTTACCTCAACATGTAGACCTGTTTCATATTTATACATCAGATAGTGTCAGTGCTTTACAGCCTACAAATCATAGGTATAAATGACAGCCGTATTTGGAAAACTTTCATTCTCCCCTCGGGACATCAATGCCCATACTTGGTTGGGTGGTCAAACATTTGTGCTGTCTACCTCTTTTCCCATCCTGTTTTCCCCTTATACATGAAGAGCATCATAGTCAATTATACATGACACTTGTTAATGATTTGGACTGCACACATCCTGAAGACATGCATTTCAAGCTTCACTTAAAAATAAAAATGTAGGTAGAGGGGGCAAAGTGAAATTCATCTTTTGGCTTGGATCACACATATTGGTCAAGTGAAGAAGCTGTGAGAACCTTTCCTGGTTTCACATTGAGCAATTCCACCACCAGAAAACTGTTTCACTTCCTCTACACCCATCTTACCAACCATAACCCATCTCCTGAAATGCCACTCTTCTGGCATCAGCGCAGTACTCATACTTAGCAATTACCATACCTTTTAGGTACTTTGATTTTGCTAACAAGTATTAATGGAATGGTCTTTCAAATCAATTGTTTAAACCCCTCTTCATAAGAGTCAATATGAGCAAATGGGTAAGCACTTTACTCATATACTGTCCATTTTGAGTCATCCTATCATATTGCAACATGTTATGAAGTGGTATACTGTTATGAGCCATATGTGAGCATATGGAGATGAAACATAATAGTGATATTATCTACACACCACATACAGCTGTTATTTTGGGCACTTTTTACGAGCAAGAACATTTTGTAAAGTCAATACTATTCATATTTACCAGTCTCGCATCCACCCACTGTGTGGTGCCAGACCAGATGTCACTTCTGTATGTGTAGCAGAGATTACTATGGGTTGTGGTATTCTGGACAACATCCAGGGCCTACAATGATATTCATAGTTTCAGTTTACTTTCCAGTTGACACATGTGATGCATAACATAACCTAGTTCATTTCATAGGTTTGGGAATGTAGATGGATTCTATGCACAGTATCTATAGGTTGTCTGATCACAATGTAGGAGTTTGTGCTCTCTACTGGCCATATTTACGTACCAGTTTGTGTCTGTGGTACGGGTTGATGTGCCCCATGATGTTGCCTCCCTGCTGGCATCTGGAACTCTGCTGTAGTGTGTAACAGTACTCTGGCTGTATGTGGCAATAAAAGAGAAAAGTCAGCTGACAAAACCCAAACATGTTGTATAGGCGCAACTTGTCACATATTTGTATACTAGCCTTTCCATTCCAACATTAACGGTAAGTGAAGGAGGTACATTATCTATTTCCATTTACCAATGTAAAACCCGCAGCAGCGATAGGCCACTGATATGGACTGAGGAATCTCATATTGCCATTTCCATTGCAAAAGATCCCAGGATTTGGATTGCAAGGGCCTAAAGAAACACTTGAGAGTCTTACTCACTATGAAATGTGCACATTTTGGCTACAAAATCCATAGTCACATATGTAGTGTGCCACAGTTATTTAACATTTGTTATCACTATTAGATTCATCACATATTACCTGGCACCACATTTAGATCATCACTCACAGGCAGCCCATTGTGCAGGTGGAGGTCTATGGTGGATAGGACATCCCTCTCAAGTGGGTTGAGTTGGAGGCGGGTTCCAGTTGGGCCAATAGGGAGAGCTCTGGCCACTTCAATCCTACTGTACTTCTCCTTCACCCTCCTCTTCTCATCCTGCCACTTCTTTATGTCGGTGACTGTACAGACATCCTCCTCCAATGCAGTGACAGCTCTGGCCAAATGATGCCATAAAGCTGCCTTTCTGTGTGGCACTGCTGCTGTGGGGAAGAGAAGGGAAGGCCATGCAGTCTTTTGTAAAGCCTCACTATGAAATTAAGTATCATGGTGGTATCCTCCTCTGTATAATTTGTTTTCATCCTCATGGGTAGCATGTCTTCAGGTTTTCCAATCACAGAGCAAGCAGGTAAAGTGCTGGTATGGCAAGACCAGAGCCTTGGATGTGTGCTGCTTTGAAATGGTTTTTGGTGTAGGGTGCAGATTCTCCACCCCGATTGTTGAGTCTCTGCCCCAAGTGAAGAGAATCCACCCAAGTGCGGACATAAAGATACTACTCATAAATGACATTTGTAAATTCACAAAGTCGTAGACCCGGGGGGATATTTACAAGCCCCTGGCACCTTCTTGTACCACATTAGCATAATTTATTTATGCTAATATGGCGTTAGGTAGGCATTTCCAACGCGCCATGTTCACTAAGGGGTGCAATGCTTGCAACCGGAAGATTTGAACCACTTTGTAAACACTTTTGCCACATTATATCTGTGCCAGGCATAATGTATGCAAGGGGGTCATTCCAGCACTGCAAGGCCCTGATAAATGGAGTCATTTTTAGTGTTATTTTTAATGTCTGCCTAAGGCAGGCGTTAAAATGATGAACTCATACTAGTCAATGGGCCTCCCTTTACTTTGCAGGAATAGTGCCATAATGTAAGGCACTAATCCTGCAAAGCAGCACAATAACGTAAACATTTTTGACATTATTGTTCTAATGTGCGCCATGGTGTGCCATATTGTAAATACAGCGCACGCATGGTGTTGTTAGAGTGGTGCAGGGCAACATAAGAAGAGTGGCGCATCATGAGTGATGTAACACTTTCTTGTAAATATGCTCCTTAGTCTTTTGGTCTTAGTTTAGACCAAATGTTTAAGTTTACCTTTATGAATCGGGCCAAAGGTTCTTAATGGACCTCCTGGTGCAGTGTGAGAAATCTGGTTCTGAGAACAGGTGGGACAGGTCTGGACATAATCACGCACATCCTTGGACAGTGTTGGCCACCAAATCCATCACTGACATTTAGCTAAGGTCTTGTGAATTCCAGGATGCCAGCCAGAGAGTGTCATGAGATCAAGTTAAAGCTTCCTACCTTAATACTTTAGTGGGGACAAATTAAGTGGTACCATGATACAGAAGATTATTATGGACATGATTATGTTTGTCAGTTACCCAACAATCAAAGTTTTCCAAGCTCATGCTTTGTTAAATCCTGTTGAAAAATGACTCTATAAACTCCTTCCAGGTAGCCAGGGCACTGATCTGCCGATCACCAATATATTTTGGAACCCATTCTAGAAAAAGGGGGGAAAGTACTCATCAGGTGGTGCTCGAGTGCAAGGGTCAGCTACCTAACAACACAAAACGAATACTATCGCCCAGAAAAATTGGGATTAGTAACCGGAAGATACAGAACGCTCTGAGCACTCAATCTTTCAATTACAAATCAATGTCCAGTGTCACAACTGTAAAGCTTCTTGGTGCTTTTATTCCAATGTACCCTTAGATATTCCTGATTGTGAGAGCTTAATGTTCTCACTATGTTTGTCCCCCACTTTCACCTTTTCAGGAATTTTGCTCTATCGACCTCCTGGACCTGTGCTACGTTTCCTGGATTCTCTTCCGGAGGTTGCAGCCAGTCATATCTGCAACCTCTCTAATTTAACTATTTTAGGAGATTTTAATATTCATCTCGACAACTCCGACTGCCCTTCGGCTAAATTACTGGCAACCTCTCTCGCAGCACTCCAACTAACTCAGCATGTATCTGGCCCTACCCACCAGAAGGGTCACACGTTGGATCTTATATTCAGCAACATTGCCAACTTGCTGACGGCCCCTCCCCTGCCATTACTTTGGACCAATCACTCCCTTCTCTCTTTCACTTTTCCGTATAATGCCACCCAAGGGCACCCCCTTAGCACTACTACATCCGGACGTATTTGGTCAAAACTGGACCCGGAAAAATGGCGTAAGGCCCTCTTGACCCATGACAAAACCTATCACCCTTCTGCCCCAGAAACTGCAGACCCTTTTGATAAATGGATCTCATCCTCCCTGGATGTTGTTCTACCCATCAGAACCAGAGTAGTTCCTTCACCTCACAAATCTAAACCCTGGTTCTCCCCTTACCTGCTTGAACTCAAAAAGAACTGTAAAAAACTTGAGAGACTGTGGCGTAAAAACTACAGTCTCTCTAACAGAGAGATCTACAAGCAATCAATCAGAACTTATCACCACAATATTAAAATTGCCCAGTCCACCTTTTATGGTGAAAAAATAAAATGCTCTTCATGTCCTCAGAAAGAAATCTTTCAAATTTTTAGAGATCTCCCCTCCCATTTCTACCCCCATGACGGAGGCCTCCGTCTCCCACAGTGATCGACTGGCATCTTTTTTTCAGGACAAAGTCATCAGTATATACTCTGGGTTTCCGCCTATATGAATAATCCCCCTATTTGTAAATATACTGACTCCCTTCCTGTAGGAGTCTCTCTAACCTCCTTCCCCCCTCTCACCGAAGAGGTGACCACTAACTTCCTGTCCAAAATTAAATCCGGCTCTCCTCTGGACCCCGCCCCTCCCTCTGCTCTCTTGCAGGTAGCAGGCACCATTGTTCCTCCTCTCACTAAAATTCTTAACAACTCCTTATCCTCGGGCTCCCTTCCTCAGTCATTTAAACATGCAGTTGTTAAGCCCCTTCTGAAGAAACCCGAACTTGACCCCACTTTATTGGAAAATTTCAGACCTATTGCCCTCCTCCCTATCTCCACAAAAATCCTTGAAAAACATGTCAACACTGAACTAACCAACTATCTCGAAAGCAATGAACTTCTTCATCCCACCCAAATGGGCTTTAGAGCCTTGCACAGTACCGAGTCAGCTCTCCTTACAGTAACTGAGTCGGCTCGCCAGCTCTTAGACCTAGGGTCTCACGTAGCCAACATCCTGCTTGACCTCAGTGCGGCTTTCGACACTGTCGACCATGATCTTCTCTGTTGGAGACTATCAGATATAGGAGTTGGAGGTTCCGCCCTCTCTTGGTTTTCCTCCTTCCTTAAAGATAGATCTTTCCAAGTTCTGGACCGGACCTTCTTTTCTGGCCTCTTCCCTTTGGCATGTGGAGTCCCCCAGGGCTCGTCCCTTAGCCCCACTCTCTTTAACGTTTACTTGTCACCTTTAGCTAGAGTAATCGCCCCTCATAATCTGTCCCTGGTCACCTATGCAGATGACACCCAGTTAATGGTATCCCTCTCCAGCTCTGGAGACTCGCCGGTGACCAATCTTTCCCGCTGTATGAGTGACATCGCCAAATGGATGACCGAGTCCAAACTTAAATTTAACGATGGAAAATCAGAAGTCCTGGTCCTGGGCAACGGTCCCCCCGCTCTTCCCCTCCCCTCGCTCTCAGACGCCTTCAGTACTCTTCCTCTCCCCAAATCTCAGGTCAAAACTCTAGTTGTGATGCTTGACCCTCGGCTTACTATGGACTCCCAAGCCAATAAAGTCTCTTCTACCTGTTTTGGTCTTATGCGCATGTTCAGAAAGATTCTCTCTCTTCTCCCTCCTACAGCCAGAAGAATTCTCATTCAATCCTTAATTCTTTCCCGGCTGGATTACGGAAACTCCCTGTTCCTCAGCTCCCCTCTTTATGTTATAAAGAAGCTGCAAAGAGTGCAAAATGCAGCTGCCGGGCTTCTTACTCACTCCTCAAAATATTCATCTGCCAAATTGGCTATCTCCACCCTCCACTGGCTCCCCATCAAAGAACGGATCCATTTTAAATCTCTCTGCATCGTCCATAGGGCCCTACATGGTAAAGGTCCCATCTCTCTGAGGAAACGGATTTCCTTGCATACTCCTTCAAGGAACTTACGTTCCTCCTCTCTTAGGTATGCACACATTTCTCGATCTAAGAGAGCCTGGGGCAACAACTCTTTTTCCAGTAAGGCTTCTCACCTTTGGAATACCCTTCCTATGGAGCTCCGCTATGAACCCTCTGAGCGCCTCTTTAGGAAAAAGCTCAAAACATTTTTATTCTGTAATTAGTATCGATTCCAACTCCTATTCGTGCTTTGCTGCTTTTAGCGCCGGGATGCCTTCGGGTCGCCATGCGCTTTATAAATCTTAAAAACTAAACTAAACTATTCTAGTAGCAATAATAAATCTCAACATGAAAATCTTATCTTGCTCCAAAATTAAGTGATGTATAATGCAGGCAATTGCTCAAAGTCTGCTCCATCTTGCAATCCATATCTTATCAGTGTTTCACAAAAAGAACAGCCAACATGTGTTTCGTCATGGCAATTTGCCTTGACTTCTTCAATGCTGTTATGTAGAGAAAAGCTTCAATGTGTTCATTTAGACAGAGTCTATGTAGTGACCAACTCCCAACAGATAACGTCTTATTCCATGCTAATGAGCAATACAGAAAAACCAATAGATAAAGCCAAGTTCGAGCGATAGAGGCAGGCTGTGTATTCAATGCCTGTTAGTAATAAAACATTATGCACAGGGAGAATAAACACCCATGTTCGTAACTGAGTAAGGTAATGAGCTGTAATGCCAAAAGGTCGTTTAATTCAAGCACCCAAGTAAAATCCACACCTATGCAAAATTGTGTATTAGGTCAAATCCATATTGTGTTCTCATCAATAAAAATATCACCATAAACATCAATTGCGATATTAAACTATTCATAAACCTGAATATAGTCCACTTTAAGGGTCCCAGATTTAACTTTCCCAATAATCATATAATAATCATATAAGAACATCTGTACACACATTTACAGATCACAAACTCTATTAAATGTGCTCATATAAATGCCATATGTGACGCACTATAAATATGTAGTGTTAGACCTGGCATCCTTTTGCCTCTACTTCCTGGGTTGTTGCTGTGTGCTGGACTCTGTTTTTGATGTTTTTGTTACTCTGGGAACTTTACCACTGCTGATCAGTGCTAAAGTGCAAGTGCTCCGTGTGTGAAATTGTGTGTTTAATTGAGTTTTCCATAATTGGCATATTTGAATTACTAGTAAGTCCCTAGTAAAATGCACTAGAGGTGCCTAGGGCCTGAAAATCAAATGCTACTAGTGGGCCTGCAACACTGATTGTGCCCCCCACATAAGTAGACCTGTAAACACGGCTCAGACCTGCTACTACAGTGTCTGTGTGTGCAGTTTTATACTGCCAATTCGACCTGGCAAGTGTACCCCCTTTCCAGGCCCCAAACCTTCCCATTTTGTACATGTAAGGCACCCCAAAGGTGGGCCCTAGGTAGCCCAATGGGCAGGGTGTAGTATATGTTAAAGGTAGGACATGTGCTTGTGTGGTTTTACATGTCCTAACAGTGAAATACTGCCAAATTTGGTTTTCACTGCTGCAAGGCCTATCTCTCTCATAGGTTAATATGGAGACCGCCTTTAAATATCTTTTAAGTGCAGTTTCTCTTTGGGAGAAGATTGAAAGTGGGAGTTTGGTGTCTCTAAACTCACAATTTAAAAATGCATCTTTTGGTAAAGTTATTTTTTAAATTGTCAGTTTGAAAACGTCACTTTCAGAATGTAGGCACTTTCTGCTTAAGCAATTCTGTGACTCTGCCTGCTTGTGTATTCCCTTTCTGGGTCGGACTGACTGCTGGGCTGTTTGTGAATCCCCTCTAGACAGTGACACAAAGGGAGCATTGTGTAGCCTGCATATCCTGATGAGCCATCTGAGCTAGAGCGGAGGGGGGAGTGATCACTTACATTTTAATGGGCTGGGCTGGGCCACCCCCCTGAGAATTCACTTGGGACTTCTGGATCAGGCTCATCAGACTCAAGAGGTATTGCTTTTTCTTTCTTCTCTGATTGCTTCTTCATAGTTGGTTTTCACGGCTCAGGAGGCCCTAAGTAATTGACATCTAAGTAAGATCCGCTAAGGGAGCAGTTCCATTTATTTAATTACTATTTCATACTGCCACTACTTCCCTGCATTGTATTTTATTCATATTGGTTCAGATTGGTGTTTTTATTACTTGCAAGACGATGGGTAAAAGAAAGACCACCACACCTGGGGCCGATGGAGCACACGCTATGCCCGTCCAATCATCAATAACTAGCTACTTATCTTCAGTTATTGGGGCCATTGAAACTGAAATTGTCCAAGTGGAAGAAAGAATTGGGGTGGCAAATAATTTGACCCAAAGAACCTCTTTAGAACCTACGACCTATATACAGTCCGCTGTCTCTCCAATTGTTCCCCGTGAGTTTATCTTGCCTCTGCCCGAAGATGACGTTAATGCTTCGCATTCTTTACAGCCGTTTAACATAGCTAACAACGAACACTTAGCTGATACTCCCCCAAAAAAAAGGAAAGCTGGAGGATCCCGTAAGTGTAATAAGTTACTCAAACACCCAACGAAGGTTAAGGAACGTTTTCTCACACCAACGGATATCCCGGCCGACTCTCTTCCAAAGGAAATTTCAACATTGGGCGATCCAGGCTCAGACTGCAGGATGTCAAGAGACATTCATTCGACCAACTTAGACTTAATCCTCAAACCCTTTTTTTCGGCTTTAGAGGAGAAGCTAACATTACTCATTGATTCTAAATTCGAGCAGTTACAAGAAACTATTTTTAAGCATCTGCCTCGGCAGCCCACTCTAAAATCTAGTTTAAACTCCCTTCCCCCTACACCGAATTTGGTGTCTGATCTCATTGCTTCTCAGCAGGTTAACCGTCTAATGAACTGCAACCAACTCCCGTCCCATCGCATACCTACCCGCAATCCCCATGATGACTTATTAACCGATTCCCGGTCTACTCTGGCTGGTGGTACGATTGATTTACCGAGGCCTGAAGCTGCTTCTAAACCTAGATCTTTTACTAGCACAAAGGAGGTTCTACAGCTTCCTCCGGATAGCTTGCCATATGTTTTAGTTTTAGCAAATGTTCCACCTCTTGATTGCATTCAGAAGGAAGATAATCAAGCGCTAATAAGGAAATGTGCACATTGGGTGAGCCAAAAGCTTAGAAACCAAGATGATTTAAATAATAGAATAATTATGGCTAGAAGGGTGAAGTGGTTAGGCTTATCCAAAAAAGCATATGCAGGTGATTGCATAGTGATTAATTTAGCAAATTCTGATTGTGTTAATCATTTGTTGGCGTCTCTACCATCGAGTCCAAAAGGGGAAGGTGGAATTAAAGTCTATCCATTAAGCTTTTTCTACAGGCCGCCCACTTTACCACTTTCTCCTATGAGGGCTTCTCATGGTAAAAATATTCTAACAAAGGCACCTGTACAGAACCCCATTTTTTACTCTGGGGCTACTCAAAATCACTCTTCCCTCGACGCAATTGATTGACAATCGGAGAGATTGGGGCTCCCAAATGAATATTTACAGGAACCAGAGCTGACGGGAGTGTACACACTTTTGCAATCACCCATAGGGACTGATGAGTTAGTTAGCTTTCCACATCTTACAACAGATACGGCCATAATCGAGGAATCTGCGAAAAAGCCCCAGCAAAGTAACGCACTGTTATCCCTAATTAGTTGGAACATTGCTGGGTTGCGTTCTAAAGTTGAAAATTTGGAATGGTTGGAATTTATATCCACATTTGACATCATTTGTTTTCAAGAAATTTGGCTTACGGCACCCTTCTATTTAGACGGCTACTACTCTGTATCTCAGCCAGCTACTCCATCTAGAGCAGGCAGAGCAAGTGGTGGCCTTTTGGTACTTGTGTCATTATTACTCCCAAAAATTGAGGTTTCATTGATCTGGTCTTCTGCTTTTTTTCTGGTAGTTTTATTATCAATATCCGGACGAAAATATATTTTACTCTTAAACTTTTATAATAACATTCCAAGTGCTGTTCTGTCAGGAACTCTCGAAGAGCTTATAGACCAATTAGATTCAGCCGGGAAACTTCAGGACAGGGAATTTGACACGATTTGGGTTGGAGATTTTAATGTTCAGTTATGCAAGTATGAATTACCTCATTTATGTGGAACCGCAATAGAAAGCAGAGAGTCACTCACTCATTTTATTCACTCTAATCTAGGAAATGCCTTGAACACTCTCATTTACAAATTTGATCTTGCCTTTGCAAGGGATATTGCAAACAGTCAGATAAGAGAAATACCCACCTATACTGGAAGTATTAACAGTAGCATTATTGATTTTATTCTGATTAACTCCTCACTTTCAAGTTCAATAGTGGATTTCAAAATTAATTCTCATTGTGCTAGTGACCATAACCCTTTGAGCATAAAACTATCCTTTAAAACTAGAGTAACCTTACCTAGGATTGCATATCAAGGGAAAGAGGTGTTTAAAAGAAATTCCGGCCCTCGTATAAGGTGGGAGAGAGTAAACTCTAACACTTTCCATACGAACCTTATCACTCAAAACAAGGCTGACATAAACACTTGCTTGTCCCTGCAACCCACCCCATTCCACCTTATTAATGCCTTTGAATCTTTAAGTTGTGCTATTTCTCAGGCATTGTTGTGTGCCCAACATCCCAAAGGTGCAAAACCTCAACGGTGGTTTAACTCTGCCTGTACGGCTGCCCATAGAGACCTAAAGTTAGCGATCAAAACCATTCCACGAAATCGGGATTTAATTAAGCAGGCCAGGGACCGATATAAATCAGTCCTAGAAGAGAGAAAGAATGAAGTACGTACTAGCGCTTGGGAAGACCTTATGGCAGCGACAGAACTACGGGATCCCTCTCAATTTTGGAAGGTGGTTAATCACCCATATTTCTTAGGAAAGGAAAACAGGGAAGATGACTGTTTAATACCAGAGGGGGTTTGGGTAGACCATTTTTCATCTGTATTTCAATCTGCAGATAATCCCAATGACGGAGGGGAGGGATGTGGCCCCCCACGTTTGGCTACTCCAATTCCAGCTAAGAGCGCCATCTTACTTGAGGCACACGAGATTAGTGCAGCAATAACTAAAATGAAACTAAGGAAAGCTCCTGGCCCTGATGGGATACCGGTTGATCTATTTAAATCTCTACCTGATTTGTGGGTTCCACTAATCACAAACGTTCTGAACAGTGCTATACAAAGCGCTATTCCCTCTTCATGGTTAATGGCAATTATCGTTCCAATTTTCAAAAAGGGTAACAGGCTTGACCCCTTCTGTTATAGACCCATTTCTTTAATAGACTCCACTGCAAAGATATTGGGGAGTGTCATCCTGACCCGGCTTGAGGATTGGGTTGTAAGGTCAAACATTTTATCACCAACTCAATATGGGTTTAGGCCTGGATTAGGTACAGTGGACCAGGCCCTACATTTACATCTTATCCTCAGTAAATATGTAATTGCCAAAAGGGAACCTATCCATTTAGCATTTATAGACCTGTCTAGTGCATTTGATATGGTGAATAGAGCAAAATTGTGGGATATAATGGATGCAATGGGGATTGAGCAAGATTTGCTAATTTTGATCAAACGCTTATACTCTGACCTCTATATTCTAATTCAGTTTGGTCAACACAGTGAAAGGTCCCATCCCCTTGCTTCCACTCGAGGTGTCAGACAGGGCTGTACACTGGCACCTTTCCTGTTTTTACTGTACATAAATGGCTTGCATAATTGTTTGGTTCAAAATGGTAAGGATTTCCCAAGGATGAGTTTTAGACAATTGCCAATTTTATTGTATGCCGATGATGCTGTTTTAATCGCCCGCACGGCCAATGGTCTACAGACTCTCTTGGATCTTTTTTTAACACACACACGAGAGCTGGATTTGAAAGTCAATTTTAAAAAATCACATGTTATGACCTGCGGTCCTAAAAATACTCGTACCAGATGTTTTAGAATGGGGCGGAATACCCTGACAAAGGTAAAAGACTTTTGCTATCTAGGTCTGTACTTAAGTTCCACTCTGTCTTGGAAATACCATTTGAACTTTAAGCTTCAACAACTGGTAAGAAATGTTGAGGCAATCTTTCGCTTTGTCCGCAGATTAGGGCATAGACCGGTCCATCAGATCCTCACGCTCTATAACTCTAAATGTGTTTCGGCGGCGATCTATGGGGGTGGCCTGTGGGGATATACTAGTCCAAACACTTTGCAGCTTGCAGAGAATAAATTCCTTCATCGGCTACTTATGGTACCTAAGAACATAGCGAACATTTTATGCCATGAGGAATTAGAAATCCGCTATATTACAGATCTGATAGATATTGCCCCACTTTTGCTATGGATAAAGGTATGGTCAAATCCGGCAGCTACTTTAACACATGATTGTGTAAAAGATTGTTTCTCATTATCAAACTGTAACAAAATTCCATGGCTAAACTTTGTTCACAATGGCTTCCGAAACTTGGATTTGGAGTTTATGTATTTTAAACCAGAGCTCTTGCCAGCTAATGCGAAAGAAATTGTTAAACTTCGACATAAAGAGTATGTCATGAATCTTAGATACCAAATGGCAGAGAAACTGAGCTCTTTTAATTCTTATATACAAATTTTATCATCAGACTTGTTAGAACCTTATTTTGTTTGGTTCCCGACCGCTTCTTTATATTCTTTACTCGTATCTTTTAGACTTAATTTGATCCATTTTAGAGTGGCGTTCCCGATAAAATGTGTGTGGGAAAAAACACTACCCCCATGCCCTTGTTATAACTTTTCAAAACAAAGTACTTGCCACTTTATTTTATTTTGTAAACTTTACTCAGTTCCCAGGAAATCTTTTTTATTACCCATTTTGCGCAATTTGCACACTTCTTCCTACAAAGAAGGATTGATTGGCATCCAAAGCCTCTCAACTAAACAAATTTGTATTTCTATTCTTAGTTCTATTAAATCCGCTATCACTATTAGAAATCGATATGAATTGGTAATGTGATTATTTATTAAGAGAAATTAGGCATTGTCCTTTTACTATATTGTCTTATTGTTATATATGTTTTTATAACCATTTACTTTTTATTGTTTTAGTAAGCTTGGGTAGTAAGCTTAGATTTAATAGACTTATTTTTAATGAATGTTATAAGTACTGTATTTTATGATGATCTTTATGTATGCATGTTTACTTTTATGGCTAATCGCCGAATAAAGTTATTTTGACTTGACTTGACTTGACTTGACTACATTTGAATGGGCTGTGCCTGCCTTCACACAATGCAGTCTCCAACCCCCTGATGTGCGTCTGGAGCCAGACCTGGACAAGGCAGTATCTTGTGAACAACAGAGGCTTTCCTTTGAAGTTTCCCAGCTTCAAAGGCAGAAAGGGAAGCAAGTAGTTGTTGGACCTAGCCCTTTTTGCTGGGTCATTCCCAATCTTTTTGCCTCCTTCCTCCTATTTTTTTTATGACCTGCTTTTGTTGGCTTTAGTACTCTAGACACTTTACCACTGCTAACCAATGCTAAAGAGGATATGCTCTCTGTGTAAACTGTATTGGTGATTGGGTTATCCTTGATTGACATATTTAATTCACTATTAAGTCTCTGGTAAAGTGCACTAGAGGTGCCCAGGGCCTGTAAATCGAATGCTACTGGTGGGTCTGCAACACTGGTTGTGCCACCCACATGAGCAGCCCTGCAAACGTGCCCAAGACCTGCCACTGCAATGTCTGTGAGTGCAGTCTTGCACTGCCAATTCGACTTGGCAAGTATACCCACTTGCCAGGCCTAAACCTTCCCTTCTTATACATGTAAGGAACCGCTAACGTAGGCCCTAGGTAGGGTCATATGCAGGGTGCAGTGTATGTTAAAGGTGGGACATGTACTGATGTGTTTTACATGTCCTAACAGTGAAATAGTGCTATATTCGCTTTTCACTGTTTCACAGCTTATCTCTCTCATTGGTTAACATTGGATCTGCCTTTTAATAACTTTAAAGTGCAGATTTTCTATGGGAGCAGATGAAAATATGGAGTTTGATGCGTCTGAACTCAAAACTTAAAAATGCATCTTTTAGTAATGTTGGGTTCTAGATTGTTAGTTTGAAAATGCCACATTTAGAAAGTGAGCATTTTCTTGCTTTGACTATTCTGTGACTATGCCTGTTTGTGAATTCCCTGTCTGGGTCAGACTGACAGTTGGGCTGTTTGTGAATCCCCTCTAGACAGTGAGAAAAAGGGAGCTGTGGTATAGCCTGCGTATCCTGATGAGCCATCTGAGCTAGAGCGGGTGGAGGAGTGGTCACCTACACCTGAATGGGCTGTGCCTGCCCTCACACAATGTAGTCTCTAACCCCCGGTATGTGTCTGGGGCCTGGCCCGGGGAAGGCAGGATCTTGCAAACAAGAGACACTTCCCTTTGAAGTTTACCAACTTCAAAGTCAGAAAGGGGTATAAGTAGTGTACCCAAAATCCCAGACCTCAGATTTCTTTAAGATCACTTCTGGATTCAAGAGGAACCTCTGCCAAGGAGAAGAGCTGAAGAGCCGAGGAGAAGTGCTGCCCCTGCCTGTGATTGTGTTTTATTGGGCTATCCTGCAGTTGCTGTTTCTGTCTGTGAAAGGGGACAAATACTGGACTTTTTTGTGCATTCCTGCTGGAGAAGAATCTCCAAGTGCTTGAACTGAGCTTGCCATCTCTTTAGAAATTTCAGGGCCATCAAAGATTTCCTCTGCCAGCACCTGGAGTCTCTTGCCTTGCCAAGTGGTGCCTTTATCATGTTCCTGGGCCCTTGAAAGGTGAAGTTGGCAGAACAAGAGCTGAAATCCATGCACAGAACACTGTGCAGTGAATTTTTTTAACACAATCTGGACAACGTAGCTGATAAATGAGGCGCCACTGGCTTTGGGGCCCAAATTGATGCTCCACCTGCATCGCTGCTGGGAGATCCGCACATCACGCTTTGATAAACGACGTGCAACACCCACTTGCGGCTGCTGATTACGACGCAAACCCCAAGAAGTGCAGTTTTCTAACACTGTGCGACAGGATTTCCACCAAACATCCCTGGACATCAAAGTCATCCCGACTCTGCACGGATTTGAGGTGCCCTTCTGGAAATCGATGCACTGCTGTTTTGCGAGGGAGAAAAACGATGCACTGCCGACCCGACTGGAGAAGAAATTATGCGCAATCTCCCTTGCGAGGAAGGTATCGATGCATCGTGGACTTTTCCAACATACACTTGCCCGTGCAACTTTATTTTTTACACAAACCAGGTACTTTGAGAAAAATCATAATTTCCATTGTTTTCTATGGAGTAAGGCTCTTTTGAAAATTCACATCTTGACTTGTATACTGTGTGTGTTGGTACAAATACTTTACACATTGCCTTTGAGATAAGCTTGACTGCTTGCACCAAGCTACCAAGGGGGTGAGCAGGGGTTGTCTTAGGAGTGAGGGTCCCTGCTTGGATAGGGTGCAAACTGACTGCCAAACCGAGACCCCATTCTTAACATGTAGCAATACTTGTATTATTAGTTAAATCAAAAAGTTATTATATCCGATAGAAACAGGTCAATCTTGTTAGAATGTAACCTAAATCTGCACAACTAATCCCACAACACCCTATAACAACAGTAGTCTTAAAATTGTGTTCAATTAATTTCTCAATTCAGCCGCTGAATACGAATCAAAATCAGAGGCCATGCAACCCACTTAAAATCTTAACAAGACTTAATTCAACCACATAAATACAAATCACCTATCAAGTCTTCGTCCATGCAGACCGGAGAGTACTCCATGTGAGATACTGGGTGTCCACAAAGCATCATCTTGACAAATCTATTTATATTCGCATATTTCCTGGTCATGTGTAAAGATGTAAAGTGTGGCAGCCATCTTGTAGTGGTGTCAAATCACTGCAGTAATTGCTCTGTTATGATAAAAACTACGTACAACCAACTCTGCCCAAATCCTGTATATGTAAGATACATAGGACATATCCAAATTCACTAAATTGCAATCACAATGACTACACGTCTGGAAACACGTCATAAAACCATACTTAAGCATGCATATTAAAATATAACACTGAACACCCACCGTTATTTACTCTCCAGGTGTGAACAAAAAAAGAAAGAAACCAACACACCCTACCCCTAAATCTCAATGGAAAACATAAAATCATCTGATTAATCATGAAACCTGAATCTATCGGAATATATAACATAAATACATTCAATGATAAAATCACATCATACTCCAAAATGATTCCAAAATCATTCTTAGGTAGCAATAGCAACTGTATTCCGTCGTCTTCAACATGTATGCAAAAGTAAACAATGCATACATAGACAAGTTATGTACAATAGGGCAATCAACATAGGGACCCAACCTAAGTAAACAAGAGCAGAGGAAAAAGTGGGAAAGATGAGAAAAGAGTAACAGACGTAACCAGGTAAAAATAAATAGAGATTGAGAGTGGCAACAAATAACCCACTGAATTAAAATATCAATTGTGACATTGTCATGATATTAAGCATCCCTCACTCATGTTCCAAGATAGGCAGGAACCACTTGAACATAAGAACAGCCAGTCGCTAAAGACCGTCATAACATTAAGTTAAGCAACTGTTACATTTAAAGACCCATAGATATTTCATACATTGCACCAATTCCAAATAAAAAAACAATAAGAAACAGAGTAATCAAATATCTAGTCCCCTAAGAAATATTGTAGCTCATTGTCAATATTACACCCTTGTTCAACTGTTCTAAGTCTCATTATCCAAGTGGCCTCACATCCCCTTAGCGTCAGCTCTCTGTTTCTACCCCTTACATTACTTCTTACATGGTCTATTCCATGAGATCAAAAGTTCAATTGATTTCTACCATTTCCGCAATCCAGAGTATGTAGAGCAGTCACATGTCTGGTTAATGTCTGGTTGTTTGAGGCCTCAAAAGTGTTCTGCCATCCTTTTCCCTCAGTGGCCTGATCATACTACCAACATAAATTCTTTGACATTGATAAACAATCACATACACAACAAATTTGGTACTGTATTCAATATGTGTTGAAATCTGAAAGCTTGCAGTACAATTATATTCAAAATGTGTTGTCTTATCCTGTGGCCGCCTGCATACATTACAATGTCCACATTTACAGAAACCTTTGTTATAAGTCATCAATCAATCAGTTTGAATCTGTGTTGGTATGTAACTTGGACTAATCATGTTTGCAATCGCTTTACCTTTTCTAAATGTCTCACTAGGTTTCTTGCATATGTAAGATTGAAGTGGCTTATCAGAAGTAAGAATATGCTAGTGTTTCTCCAAAATACTGTACAGTTTCCCTGAATCTGGGAAATAATTGGTCACCAGAGATACTTTATCTGCATCAGATTTTGTGACCTTCCATCGTGGCTCAAGTGTGGACAAACGTAGTCTGACTCACCCTTATCTTGGCTCCTTCTACCACAGACTTCTCATAACCCCTACTGATAAATCATTGTAGCATGTCCAGAAGGAACCTATTAAATTCATAATCTAAACTACAATTCCTGCATGCCCTCATTGTTTCCCCAAAATGGATTGTATTGATTTGTGTCTTCGGATGGGAACTAGAGGTATGTAGTATTGCATTACAAGAGGTCTTTTTCCTGTACATCTTACTGCAATTCTTGGTCTCTTTAACAAAAAATTGAATATCCAAGAATACCATACGTTCCATACTATATTTAGAAGTAAAGGACATATTACAATCATTTCCATTCAAATGAGTAAGGAATTCATTGATTAACTCAACATCACCCATTCAAATCATTAAGCAGTAGTCAATGCTTCTTCCCTAGTAATGGATATACCCTATCCACCTGGCACCTTTGTGGCCCCAGATCCATTTTACCTCAAACAATCTCATGAAGAGATTTGCAAAAGATGGTGAGAATCTCGAACTCATCAATGTCCCGAGTAGTTGCCTATACCAGGTAGCATTCAATAAAAACACATTTTCCAAAATAAGTTTAGTCATATCCAGTAGCATCTCTGCCTGTTCCATATGCTCCACAGGTCTAGTATTGAGAAACTATTCAGTGTCCTAATACCTTAGTAATGTGAGATATGCCTTTATAAAGACGCTACATCCATAGTGTGAGAGAACAGTGCTGATTGCAGAGGCCCCCTAACTTTTTGCCCCCATTTTCCACTTTTTGATGGTATTTTCCTGACTCTGATGGTGCCCTGGGTACTGCTAACCAGTCCCAGGGCCTGTGCTCTGCATAAAATCAGTATACAAATTAGGCTAATTATAATTGGCAAAATTAACCTACCTATAAGTCCCTAGTATATGGAAGGGCATGGAGGTTTAGGGACCCCAGCATAGGTAGTGCCCCCATATGTGCACTGCGGAGGTGCTCATTGTCATTTTAAAGGTAGGCCTGCCTTGCTGGCTGCTTTTAAATTAAAGTTATATGCAAATTCGACTTTGGAATAGAAAGTAGTTCCAAAGTCTTAAACTACCTTATGTTTACATATAAGTCACCCCTAAGGTGTGCCCTGTGTGCCCATATGGCTGGGTGCCATGCAACTATCAGCAGGGACCTTATAAAAATAGTTTTATAAGCCCTGGTGAGGTAAAACAGCCACATTTGTTTTTTCCCTCATTGTAGTGAATGACCTCCATAGGCTAGAATGGGAAGACTTTATTTTAATTTTAAAAATCTCCCTAAGTAACAGATAATAGAAGTTTGGTATCAAATTAATTGTTATAATAAATCCCACAGATTACAGTTGTTGGATTTAATATAACTTGTTCAGGTAAAGAGTTTTAAACTTTATCTGAAAAGGTGCAAACTTCAGCCTTGCAGTGTTTTTGCTGCTGTGCTCTGATTGGCCAGCCTCTGGCAGCCTGGCCAGGCAGCCTTGATGAGGTGTGAAGTGGCCTGGCTCCACACAAGGAGATGTGCCTGGGGGAGGAGATCTCCCCTCAGCAAATGGTGAAGCGGGAAGGGGGAGGGCTGCCAAACTGGTCTTCAAAGGCAGGGAAGGACTTTTGGAGCAACCCAACAACACCCTCACATCCTGCAAACCCAGACAATTAGGTGCCCCCTTGATTAGATTAGGAGAGGGCAGGAGAGGGGTGTGTTTAAGATTTTTAGCCACACCAGTGGGGGGGCTCAGCCAAATGTAACCTCCAAAAATCACTTTCAGCCATGATGGATTTTTGAGGAATGTTGCTCCCTGAGATTGATTTTTGCCACACTTCCCAGGAAGTGGTCATCACAGGGGGAAGAACCCTGCCCCTGATTGGAGAACCAGGACCCCCTGTTTTTCTCACCCAGGAGCAGGGATATAACTGGAAGACCTGCACCTACACCTCAGATCCCTATCAGATTCCAAGAAGGAATAACTACAGGAGAAGAAGGACTGCCCTGCTGGACCCCTGAACTGCACCTGGACACTGCACTCTGGAGGACTGCACCAGCTGCACACTTGGGCTTCACCACTAAAAGGACTTTACCGGTCTTCTACTGCTTCAAGAAGGGACTCCCTGTTTCTACACGTACAAAGGAGCTGCCCAGAGTCCCCTGCATCAAGTCCTGCAAGCAGAGCCCAGCTGACCAGCGTCCAGGGGCCATTTGAGGATTCTGACCAGGAGCATTCTGGGAATTGTAGTCCCAACTCCCAAGTAGCAACTTAGAGCTTCTGGAACCTTGGATCAAGTTGTGGACACTTCAAGGACGAGGATCCAGAAGTTTGGAGACGTTTGGAGCAACTCCAGAAGTTGAAGAGGTGCATTGTGGGAGTTGTAATCCCAGACCCCAAGAAGCACACCAGAGCCTCTGAACCCTTGGCTGGTGCTGTGGACCACTTTCCTGAATCAAACACTTCTGAAAGTAAGTGTGACAGTGTTACCTCGTGGGTGGCCTGAACTCTGGACTTTGTTTCTTTCCAGTTTGACCTTTTTGTTAACCCTTTGAGTGCTAGTTGCTTCTATGTGCTAGAAAGCATTAATTCCTTAAAAATTCATATCTCCGGTTTCCCTTATCTGATTTTATTAGTTTTGGTGTCATTTTAAAGATAAACATATAATCTAGTTTTATAAATTGATTTTTGATTTTTAAACTGTTTCCTGTGTTTTATTTAGTTACTGTTTTGTGATATTTGAATGCTTTACGCTTTGTCTCCTAAGTTAAGCCTTGTCGCTCATTGCTAATATACCAAGGATTGAGCTGGGTTTAATTTACTGAGACCTAACTGGACCTAAGTGGAGGTTAATGGCCTATTGCTAAGTATAGGTACTTACCTGCCCTTACCAATAACCCATTTTCCAACACACAGTCACCATAATGATGCCAGGCATCCTCAAAACATTCTGCATCAAGTTAAGAAGATGCTTAGTATCTTGAATATAGGATGAGAGCTTCATCACAAAAGGTCTAAGAAAAACATCTACATATTGAGCTAAACATTCAGTAGGTCCCCCCATACCAGCTACTATCAGTCTGCCAGTAGTGAATTGTAAATTTGTATGCACCTTAGGTTAAGTATATAAACAGGGGTAGCGTGGCCAGGCAATTAATGGATATGAACCCTCATCCTCACTAAGTAACCCCTGGTCTCGCCATGACCTGAGTTCAGTACTAATTTTCTTGGTAATCAGAGGGATAGGGTTGCTATCCAATCTCTCATACAATCAACAACCCCAATTGGGAGTATACCTCATTGCCATAATTTTTTTTCTTCATCACAACAATGTTGCCACCTTTATCCCCCTTATGAACAATCAGCTCTCTATTGTCTTGTTTAGTCTTTAAAGCAGTACGTTCACCCCGAGATAGATCATCATAAAAGAACATCCTCTTTTTGCAACACAGCTCATCAATCTATTTATCTAACATTGTGTTAAATGCCTTGCAAAACAAGTCAATATTATTTCCTTCTGTCAATTGTGGGGCCACTTCGATCTAGCCTTCAAATCATTGTCCATATGCAAATCTGTGTTAATTGCAGCTCCCTCAGTAAACTACTCTTGGCTTAAGGATCATCGTCATGTGTAGTAAAAGACAAAAGCATAGTAGTGTCATGTATGCCATGTATTGTCAAATTGCTCAACAGTAGATTGTCTACAACAGGACTAGTCATGTGGGTGTAAATTAAAAAACTTCTTCAGTTTCAACGAATGTACAAATTCCTATAGATCAATATTTACTTCATGTGAGTTATAGTGTTGTGAAGGATTAAAGTTCAAACCATGTTTAAGTACTGAGTACATATCTGGGGTCAATATCACATCAGAAAACACCACAGTCATAACAGCACTCAATACCAATGGGTGTACGCAATGGTAAATAAAGTAAATCTAAGTCCATAGTTGACTTGCCAGTCAATGAATATCTATATCTTCTTGGGGAATTGATCCAGAGCAGCCAATCATGTTAAATGAATTAACTTTACTTTATTCCAGATGCACAGAACCAGCCAGGTATATACAAACAGCCAAACACGTGTTTGGTCAAAACATGTGACACTTTAAAGGCTGTAAAGTATAAAATATACACATAAATGTATTATGCATAATATCATATGGGAAAACATGACATCCTTACTGGATAGTTATATCCATCACCATTGAAAATGTAGTGTTTCAAAGAAAACCAAAATATATGTACATAGAAAAAATTGCAAGATTTGCCACGTGGTCATGCTTCAGCAAATTTCATCATGAAACTCACAATTCTATAGTGCCCATTATAGAAAGACAGAAGGAGAAAAACAGAGTAGTGCATATATAGACCACGAAGCCCAAAATTGTGCCATTGTCTCAACACAAGGTACAACCTACCAGTAGAAGCATTTAAAGATGAATGCCACCTCATCGGCATTGGGATAAAATAACCATCATGGCTGTAATAAACAAAATTCAATAAGTCAGTAGATCTATTTAATGAAAACTCATCAAATAAAATTAGGTGTACCAAAATCTAAGTACCTGTGATAGGTAAATCTGAGACCTTAACTGCAGCATCTAGTTATAAGCTCAACATAAGTCTGTTTGGGCAAAATTTCAATTAGGGGTAGGATAGTAATTAGTCCAACCATGTAATATTTGTAAAATCAAGCTAGGACCATGATAAGTCCTAGAACCTAGAAAAGAAAGTATTTGCAAAGAATATAAGATGCCAGAAGCCTACTAAAACCCATGTGAAACAAAGGAACATAAAATTCTGTCCAAGACTCCTGTAATAATGCACAGGTAAACGTGCAAATGAACAGGTGTTAAAGGGACCATCTCATTGTTTTTAATGGGCATCTGGGTGCTTTGCAGGATTAGCGTCAATTTTTGATGCAAATCCTGCAAAGCCCTGGACTAGCATAAAAAATGATGACACTAGTACCATTGACTACTACTATTTTAAATATGACGCACACATGGTGGCGTTAGGGGGGCATTAAGGGGCACAAGAAAAGTGGCACTGCACTAGGTGCAGTGCCATTTGTCATAAATCTGTCCCATAGTACGCAAAGTTACCTGATAACATGTACTTCCTGGATGCATGTGTACTCCCCGCATGGGAGTTCGAGCTCAAGTTAACAGGAGTAGAAAACAGACTAGCCATATTAGCGGGCCTATGGCAGCCCAAATTATCCATATTGTACCGAGCTTGCCATGCAACAGAGGCAAGCTCCAAATATACGTTACCACTACAAGTGTATGAGTTCTGGTGCTCTCCAAACAAACGAATCAAAAGTCAAAGCTTAGTCACTGTCCTGAGCATACAAACCAATAATCAACATATAGTATGCAAAGTTATTGGATAACATGTACTTCCTGGATTCACAGAAGTTTGTGGATTCTAAAAGACCGCCAAAGTAGGGGTGCTCAAATTAGCAAGAGTGGAAAACTGCCTAGCCATATTAGAGGGCCTATAGCGGCCATTTTGGAATTACCAATTATCCATATTGTGCTATTAAGTATAACCGCAAAATGATACATTCTGTCAAGCCATATGTATTTAGAGATTAAAATAACAAGCATAAACAACTGTCCGCACTGGAAAGCGTATATCGCAAAAGATCTTCCCCAAAGTAGAGTTCCCAAAGCAGCCATCTTGGAATATGAATAAATCCAAGGTGTACCATAAATGCATAACCATCTTGAAGTATCAAATGATTCAAGGTGTACCCCGTACACATATGCCTAGAATGTATGACTATCCGAACCCAAAATAGTTAAATCACTGGAGTACTAAATGCCCAAAACAAATCTAAATATAGCTGATGAAAATTACCAACCCTTTCGGTCATCCTAAAGTATCAAGGCATAACTAAAGAGTCTGAGTAGTCGTGTGACTGCCCCACATTGTCTCTTAAATGACCAAACCAAACCAATTTACAGATTGTATGGCAAAGTAAAAAAGTTAAAAAGTTAGGACCACCACGAAGATGAGTCAGACAGTGTGATAAAGACTGCAAAATTATATAAATGTACCACATCATATAGTATGAAAAGTAACTTGATTTTGTGGGTATACATAAGGTAGGTCACAAACAAAAAACAGCTCTAATCCTTAATACATTGGAGTAGTGGGAATCAATGAGCATAACACAAATACCATGAGGGGGAGACCCTGCAGTATAACATTATAATACAGCGCCACCTGTGATGTACGGTTTATGACAAGAATCAACATATAGCCCAACTTACATATGTTGTAGTAATGTATGTACCAGATGAACCATTTGGAAAATACGATTAAAGACCATGGATTGGATACACTGCGTTACAATGCTGTATGATCCAACATGTTTACACTGTTCAAACGTATGATAGGAATATGTTTAATCATTATTCCAGAAATGCCTGTAATTCCCTATCTATGCTGTGTCCTTTCTCTATAACCCGTAATTTAATAATCAATTTTGCGTCATATTTTCTCAGGGCTTCTTTATTGTCCCCGCCCTGGGGTGACCACCAACCTGAGTAATACCATGAAATTTGATGCTCAAAAATTCAGAATAATTATTTGTAGAATTGCAATGTACAGCTAAAGGATATTTAATGTTGTTATTGCTAATGGCTCATATGTTCCTGTACCCATTACTTAGGAGGTCTAATGGTACTGCCAATGAAAATCTTACCACAAGTGCAGATAATATAGTAAACAGCATATATAGTGTTGCAATTAATAAATTGTCCAACATGATAGACCTTCTTTGTATTATATGAAAAAGACAAAGGCCCTAATCATGACCCTGGTGGTGGGTGATAAAGTGGTGGTAATACTGCCAACAGGCTGGCGGTAAGTACAGCCAAATTATGACCATGGCGGTGATAACTCCCATAGACAGCCAATGTACCACACCAACTGCCATGGCGGAAACAACAGCCACCACAGCGGTAGCCGGCAACAGCCAGGCAGAAGACAAAGGGGGTCATTCTGGGTGCTTCCATGGGCATTCTGACCGCGGCGGTACAGCCGCGGTCAGAAACGGGAAACCGGCGGGACACGCTGCCCCAGGGAATGCTCCACGGCGGCGCTGCTTGCAGCGCCACCATGGGGATTCCGACCCCCTTACCGCCATCCTGTTCCTGGCGGTTTTCACCGCCAGGAACAGGATGGTGGTAACGGGTGTCGTGGGGCCCCTGGGGGCCCCTGCAGTGCCCATGCCAATGGCATGGGCACTGCAGGGGCCCCCTAACAGGGCCCCACATTGATTTTCAGTGTCTGCCACGCAGACACTGAAAATCGCGACGGGTGCCACTGCACCCGTCGCACGCCTTCAACTCCGCCGGCTCCATTCGGAGCCGGCTTCCTCGTTGAAGGCGCTTTCCCGCTGGGCCGGCGGGCGGCCTTCTGGCGGTCGCCCGCCAGCCCAGCGGGAAAGCCAGAATGGCCGCTGCGGTCATTTGACCGCGGTGCGGTCATTCGGCGGCTCCCGCCGGGCGTGCGGTTACCGCCGCCGGCGGGAGTCGGAATGACCCCCAAAATACCGCCCACCATATTTTGACCCTGCAATCCACCACCTTTTCCTGGACTGAACCAACACCAACAAAAGCCTGGCAGAAACAGAGCTCAGATGTGAAAGGACTCACCGTTGGAGACACAGGGAAGAACCACGCCACCATGGAACCCGAACTGCATGTTTTCCCGATGATCTTCTACGTTATGCTCCATCTGGAACACCAATGCTGATGAAGCCGACAATGGTGAGTACAGCCGCCTAGCACACAAGGGAGGTTGGGAGGAAAACCAGAGTGACACACACACGCACAATACACACCTGACACACACACACCATACACACAACTGTACAATACTGGTGGATGGGCTCTTCCCCTCACTGCCTGGTGGTGCAGGCTCCTTCCCCTTCATCACAGCTGATGCAGGCTCCTTCCCCTTCCTCATAGCTGGTGCAGGCTCCTTCTCCTTCCTCACAGCTGGAGCAGGCTCCTTAACCTTCCTCACAGCTGGTGCAGGCACCTTCCTCACAGCTGGTGCAGGACTATTCCCTTTTAACCCTGGTGGTGCTAGCTCCTTCCCCTTCTGTGTTGTAGGTCTGGTATCCTTACCAGCATGAGTAGGTGGTACTACCATTGTCCCTGTGGACTGTTTGGCTGAGGTGCTGGGCTGTGTCCTTGGGACCCTGCCCAAATGTGCAGGACAGGGGGGAGAGGAGTAGGTAAGAGGTCAAGCTGGAAAAGTAAAAGCTTTCTAGGGATGTTGGGGTGGGAGGAGGGAGGAGTAATGGGAGTGGAGCATGAGGGAGTAGCTGTTGGACATGTATGTCTGCTGGACTTGGGTGCAGGTGTGAGGGGGATGGCTGTTGGGTGTCTGAGTGCTTGCATTTGTGTTCTGTAGGAGGGGGGGCAGCCTCAGTGGGAGAGGACACAGGGGATGCGTGCATGGATGTTGTGGAGGTGCCTGCCAGTGTGTTGTGTGTTCTGCTTGGTGTGATGATGCTGATAGTAGATGTAGATGTAGTGCATGCAGGTGTGAGTGTGGACGTAACTGGGGGTGAGGTGGAGGAGGAGGAGACAATACAGGCTCTGGATGTTGTCATGTCTGCAACGGTATGGTGTTTGTGTGAGAGCCTGTGGGATGGAGTGTGGTGCTTGTGTTTGCCTCTGCCACTCTTGTGTGTTGTCTTGTGTGCATGCTCGTCTGTCTGTGTGCTTGGGATGGGTTGGGGTTGCGGAGAATGGGACTGGGAAGTGGAAGTTAGAGGGGGGACAGTGGAAACAGGGACAATGGCTGCCATCAGAAAGGAGCCCAGAGCCTGAATCAATCTCTGTTGGGCTGCCAAACCATCATGCCCTCCAGGAATGCATCGCAATGGTTGACTGCCCTACAGAGATGGATCTCAGGAGGTCAATAGCCTCCTCACTCAGGGCAGCAGGGCTCACTGGGGCAGGGCCTGAGTTGCCTGGGGCGAAGGAGATGCCAACCCTCCTGGGTGAGTGGGCACGGGCAACTCACTGAGGGGCTACTGGGAGGGAGGTGCTGGTACGCGGGTGGCGGCTGTACCTGATGGCTGGGGTGGTCACAGAAGTGTACGCCACCACCAGGAAGCTCCCATTGGAGGAGGTATCAGAGTCTGTGTTGTTCCCCTCCAGTTTCTGCCATTGTGCTCCCCTCGCCCTCCGCCCCACTTATTCTCTTGGCACCACCCAGATACCACCGCACCAGCCATAAGTTATAATTATACCCACTGTACTCACCCCCTTGTGGCTGCTGTGATTCCCTCATGCGCACATCCAGCTCAGGGTACGCCACTGCCAGTATGCGGACCATCAAGTGGGTCAGGGTCCAACGGGCACCTCTTCCTCGTAGGGAGGCCATTCCCAGCTGGGCCTCCACAATCTTCCATGCCCAGCATCACAGGTCCTCCACCGTTTACGACAGTGGGTGCTCCACCTTCCATAGACCCCCAGGGTCCACACGTCCTTGGTGATGGAACTCCACAATCCTTTCTTTTGATGGGCACTGACCTGCAGAGGTAATACATACAGGAGAACACCATTAAACAAGCAGTCCAGCCTGTCAAACACATGGCCCACCATGCCCGATCCCATCACCATTGCAACACACATAGGCCAGCTCACAACATGTACACTGCCAACAGTCAATAACCCCACCCCTACCCACCCTTACACAATGCCTTCTCACACATCTCCATGCATTCATGCCACATGCATCGTGCCCACAGTGTACTCACCTGTTGGTCTGGAGGTCCATACAGCAGTCCATACTGGGTTAGGACCCCATCCACCAGTCGCTCCAGCTCCTCAGAAGTGAAGGTGGGGCCCTTTCCCCGGTCACACTGCTCATGGTAGGTTCCAGACACAGGTCACAGCAGCACATGCAGTGTAGGTCTTCTCCTGTGGAAGGTCAGGAAACAAGTGAGGATTGAGATAGAAAATGGTGGTCATGTCCACGGTGGTGTACACCATCACTGCCGGCATAGATCCCCATTGCCCATTGTACCCCATAGGGCCCGATATTATCCAATGAGGAATTGCACCGCGGTTCACGACCGCCTACTGCCACGACGCACAACATCGGCGGAATTACCTCACTTCCACCTGTCCCTCCACACAGGACAAGCGGTCACCATTTCAGGGGGGTGAACAGGCCTATCGATTATTGCTGCGTCACAGGATGAATAGGCACATACTTTAAAATCACACTGTCCCAAAACATGACTCCATGATGTGGCTGCTGTTGTGATATAGTTGTTCAAATTGTGACAGCCTACTCACTCTTGTGTCCCTTAGATACCTACCACTGCGGATGAATAGGAGATGGAGACATACCCCCGTGTGCAGACCCCTGGTGGACTTAGCTACACTAGAGCACAGGTACATTATATGCACCTATAGACTGGACAGGGCCACAATCACAGAGGTATGTGCCCGTTTGGAGTTTGACCTGATCTCAGCTATCCGTCATCCCACTGGGATCCCCCCCTCTTGTGCAGTTTCTATCAGTGCTCCATTTCCTGGCAACAGGTTCTTTCCAAGTGACAGGGGGCTTGGCAGCAGGAATGTCACAGCCAATGTTCTCAATCGGTCTGTCTGCCCTGGTAAAATACATGTGCATATACATTGGTTTTCCCCAGGTGGAAGATTTGGCCAATGTGAAGGCAGGGTTTTATGCAATGGGACATATCCCCAATATTATTGGGGTGATTGACTGTACACATATTGCGTTTGTCCCCCTCCCCGCCAAAATGTACAGGTGTACAGGAATCGTAAGAGTTTCCACTCCATGAATGTGCAGATGGTGTGCCTGGCGGACCAGTACATCTCCCAAGTCAATGCTAAATATCCAGGGTTGTTGCATGATACCTTTCTTGTGAGGAATAGCAGCATCCCAAATGTGATGGCCCAGCTACAGAGGCACAGGGTGTGGCTTATAGGTGAGCCTTGGTCTCTACCCAGTGTATGTTGGTGTATACCTCTGCTGTTAGCCAAATAGGATAGTGTGTGGCTAAATGCTGTCCCTCAATACTTATAGGTGACTCTGGCTACCCAAACCCATCTTGGCTGCTGACCCCTGTGAGGAATGCCAGGACAAGAACTGAAGAATGTTATAATGAGGGACATGGGTGAACCAGAAGGATAATTGAGAAGACCTTCGGCCTCCTAAAGGCTAGATTCAGGTGCCTCCATCTGACAGGTGGATTCCTGTGCTACTCACCCGAGAAGGTCTGCCAGATAGTAGTGGCATGCTGCATGTTGCACAACCTAGCCCTCAGATGCCATGTACCTTTTCTGCAGGAGGAGGAGTCTGGCTTCTGTTGCAGCAGTGGACCATGAGGACAGAGAGGATGAGGAGGATGAGGATGTGGACAACAGAACATTAGTGATCCATCAGTACTTCCAATGACACACATATGAGACAGTGCATCTTCAAATTTCTATGACTATTGTTGTATTCTATGTGGCATTGGCATGCTGGCATCACCCACTTGTTTCCTCTACTTACTGTCATCTATGGATTATCATTTTACAGATGTTGGTGATATGACAACAATGTAGTGATGTGATCACAACAGCCAGCAACAGGTCATTCATTCAGTGTTCTCACTATGTACAGTTCATTTGCAATCAATGTAACTGTTTCTATCAATACAAATTTGCAATACATGAAATACTAGTAGTCAAGTTTTGTTCAAGGGTGTTTATTGTAGTGCTAATATATTGAGGTGAACATGCAATGGAATAGGGTTATAATGGAGGAAAGTCCAGGGTATTTTCCAGTCTGTTTCTAGCACAGGTGCAGTGTCCAAGGGGCCATAGGAAAGGGACCAAAGGCAGTTCAAGGTGGACCAGGTGACAGAGTGGGACAAAAGGGGACAATCAGGACAGTCTCATTTCCTGGCGGTGATCTTGGCAAGTGTCTCTGGCTTCTGTTTGGGTCGCAGGGAATGTTTGCGGGGTGACAAACAGTTAGGAGCGCACCTGCCTAACATCCCAGCAAATAATCTGCCCCATTGCATCATGATAAGTGTAGTTTCCTCAAAAAACGAACTCAGTTACTTTTAAATATTTCACCTCTAAGTAGGTGCAGCCTTTGCTGTGCATCTCTGGACACATGTGTTTCTGGGTTAATCCCTTCTTCAGCAGAGAACAAATTTGCGGGGTGCTGGAAATGCTGCCATTAATCATCCGGTTTCAATACCTCTTCACTGGCATGCCGGTGCCTGCTCCAGAGCTCGTCAGCCCAGTGGCTCAAGGGAGCCTTTTTAAAGTCACAAACAGTTAGGAGCGCACCTGCCTAACATCCCAGCAAATAGTCTGCCCTATAAACCTTAATATAGTCCACTTTAAGGGTCCCAGGTTTACTGATCCCAATAATAACACAATGTCCAATTTTCACGTATCCTCTTTTGCGTCCAAGCCAAAAAAAACAATGGCATTTAAAATATCCTTCAAAAATGTAAGAAAAGAATCATACACAACAGTATACACAACATGGGTCACAACCCCGTAATATGAGGCACTATAAACACGATACGCAGCACTCTCTAGCAATGTAGCAGTACTCTTATTATTAGTTAAATCAAAAAGGTATTATATGTAATAGATACAAGTCAATCTCGTTAGTATGTAACCTAAATATGCACAACAAATCTCACAACCGCCTATATCAATGGCAGTCTTAAAATTGTGTCCATTTAATTCCCTAAATTAGCCGCTGAACAAGAGTCCAAATCAGAGTATATACAAGCCACTTAAAACCTTAACCAGTCCTATTTCAACCTCACAAATACAACTCACCTATCAAGTCTTCGTCCATGCAGACCGGAGATTACTCTCTGTGAGATATCAGCGTGACGACAAAGCGCCATCTTGCCAAATGTATTTATATTAACCTACTTCGCTGTCATGTGTAAAGACATAAATAGAGGTGACCATCTTGTAGTGGTGTCAAATTCCTGTACTAAATCAGTAATTGCTCTGTAATGATCCAAATTCCGTGCAACCAACTCTGCCCAGATCCTCGATATTCAAGATGTCAAGGGCATATCCAAATTCACTAAATTACAACCACAATGACTACATATCTGGAAAGACGTAATTCAACCAGACTTAAGCATCCATGTTAGTTATATCACTGAATACACACTGTTATTTACTCTCTGGTTATACACAAAAATGCAAGAAACCAACACACACTATACCTAAATCTTAATGGAAAACATAAAGACCCTCATCACAACCCTGGCGGTCGGTGATAAAATGGCAGTAATACCACCAACAGGCAGGCTGTAAATACCACCAAATTATGACCATGGTGGAAACAGCTCAGACAGACAGCCACTTCAACACACCGACCGCCAGGTGGGAATCAACAGGCACCACAGCGGTAGCCACCTACAGCCAGGCGGAAGTCAATGTTCCGCCCACTGTATTATGAGTCATGAAACCGCTACCTTTTCCTGGGCGGTATCAACGACATCAAAAGCCTGGTGGAAACACTGCACAGAAGGAAAACAAATCACCTGTGGAGACTCAGGGAAGAACCACGCCGCCATGGAGCCCCAGCTGCATGTCTTCCCCACAATCTTCTACGTCCTGCTCCACCATGAACACCAATGACGGAGAAGACAACCACAATGAGTACAGATGCCTAGCACACAGGGGAGTGGTGGAGGAAAAAGAAAGTGGCACACACACGCACCCCGCCCTCCCCCACCATACACACAATCAAATGCAGTAACATAACATATTGACCCCGTAACCCTCAGGGATAATGCAAGGACAACACCAATATGTTAAAGTGAGTGTAAAAAGATAAATATAGTAGTAATACGTGCATCCAAATCAAAAAGTATATAAATATGTACAAATTAAGGTACACTGCCCAGTCCTCATTGTTCCTGGCCACAGGGCCACATTACAAAGTCCAAGGCCTGACTTGACTCCTTCAACAACATGGAGAGAACACTGCAGGGGCATCAGGTCGAAAATAGGCAGGCACCTAAGGAGGAAACAAGGGGCACCTTAGCAGGCAGATGGAACAACACCACTGGTCCCGGAGGGGGCAACATGCCCATTACTCTGTCTTGGGGAGTGCAAGGCCACAGTCTCTCAAGTCCGTGTCTTTCCCACTGGTTCTGGAGGGGGCATCATGCCCTGGGCTCTTGTTCCTGGGAAGGATGGGGTGAGTGGATGGCTTCTCCATTGGTTCTGGAGGGGGCATCGTGCCCTGGGCTTTTGTTCCTGGGGAGGATGGGTGAGTGGATGGCTTCTCCACTGGTTCCAGAGGGGCATCGTGCCCTGGGCTCTTGTTCCTGGGGAGGATGGGGTAAGTGGATGGCTTCTCCACTGGTTCTTGAGGGGACATTGTGCCCAGTGATCTTCTTCCTAGGGAGGATGGGGTGAGTGAATGGCATCTCTACTGGTTCTGGAGGGGGCATTGTGCCCAGTGATGCAGATCTTGGGGAGTGCAAGGCCACAGTCTCTCAGCTGGGTGTCATACCCACAGGATTTGCAGGGGGCAGGCCACACAACAACCTATGGAGGCAGGTCTAGAGAATGTCCGCCGGTAGTGACGGCTACTCAGTGGTGATGATGGCGATGTTGCCGCTGGTGGTGGGGGGAAGCTCCAGCCCATCCCCTGCAGCCTCGGACGGCTGCCCACTTGTGCTGCTGCTGCTGGTGGTGGTGCAGGTGGCGGAGCTGGTTGTGGAGCTGGTGGTAGTGGTGGGGGGAAGCTCCTGCCGATCCCCTGCAGCATAGGACGACTTCCCACTGGTGCTGCTGCTGGTGGTTGGGGAGAAGCTCCTGCCCATCCCCTGCAGCCTCAGACGGCTGCCCGCTGGTGCTGCTGCTGCTGGTGGTGGTACAGGTGGCAGAGCTGGTACTGGAGCTGGTGGTAGTGGTGGAGGGAAGCACCTGCCCATCCCCTGCAGCCTTGGACGGCTGTACCATCATGGTTGGTGGTGTGGGCTCCGACTGAGTCGCAGCACCAAGCCCCTTGTCCTTTCTGCCTGCCGGTGCAGGCCCCTTGCCTTTACTGGCAGCAGCTGGGGATGGCTCCTGGCTCCTTTTGGCAGCAGCTGGGGATTGCTCCTTGCCCTTCATTTCAGCAGCTAGGGGTGGCTCCTTGCCCTTCTTGGCAGCACTTGGGGCAGGCACCCTTTTCGTGCGGCTGCCTGGTGCCCGGGATCCTTTCCCACCATGAGTTGCTGTGGACACTACTGGGTCTGTGGACTGGGTGGCTGAGGTGCTTGTCTGGGTTTTGACCACCTTGGCCTGATGTAAAGAAAGGGGTGGGAGAAGGGGTAGAGAAGATGTCTACGGTGGAGAGGAAAAGCTTGTTAGGGACATTGGGGCGGAAAGAGGGAGAAGGTTTTCGGAGTGGAGGAAGAGGGTTTGGGTGTAGGTGCATGGGCTGGATGCTGTTGTGGGGTGGATGGCTGTTGGGTGTCTGAGTGCTTGCGTTTGTGTAATTTGGGACGAGGGGCACAGACACAGTGGGAGAGGACACAGGGGACGTGTGCATGGATGTGAAGGTGGTGACTGCCAATGAGGTGTGTGCTCTGATAGGTGTGTTGGTGATGGTGGTAGTGGATGAGGATGTAGTGCATGCAGGTGTGAGTGTAGACACAACTGGGAGGGAGGTGGAGGAGGGGGGACACAATGGAGGCAGTGGATTTTGGTATGTCTGCATCTGGATGGTGTTTGTGTGAGTGCCTGTGGGATGAAGTGTGGTGCCTGTGTTTACCTGTGCCACTCTTGTGTGTTGTCCTGTGTGCATGCTCGTCTGCCTGTGTGCTTAGGATAGGTTGGGGTTGAGGGGAATGGGATTGGGTATAGGAGGTTGTAGGGGGGAGGCTGGAGACAGGGACATCAGTGAGGAGGCCAGATCCTTGATTGATCTCTGTTTGGCCGCCAAGCCAGTATGAATGCCCTCCAGAAATGCGTTGGTCTGTTGCATTTGGGCTTCCAGCCCCTTGATGGCATTCACAATGGTTGTCTGCCCAACAGAGATGGATCTCAGGAGGTCATAGCGTCCTCACTCAGGGAAGCAGAGCTAACTGGGGCAGGGCCTGAGGTGCCTGCTGCGAAGGAGATGCCCACCCTCCTGGGTGAGCAGGCACGAGCAACTCGATAAGGGGCTGCTGGGAGGACGGTGCTGGTAAGGGGGTGGAGGCTGTACCTGTATCTGGTGTGGCCACAGAGGTTTCCGCCACCACCACGGAGCTTCCATCAATATCCGTGTCCGAACTGTCCCCTCATGTCTCCGCCGTGGTGCTCCGGTCGCCCTCCGTCCCACAGGTGCCCTCACCATCAGTGGATTCGACCTCATGGGCCCTGCTGAGTGCAGCTCCCTCCGCCGCCAGTGCTGTTGCTCCTCCGTCAGATGATGCTAATGCACATGAGGACAGGGTGACAAAACAAAAAGAGGGGGGAAGAGACAAAGGATACATTTGGTCAATAGCTGATCCAACACCACTGTTAGCGTTCACGACACACACACTGGCAATAGCCCTACACAGTAGGCAATGCACTACCAGTCACAATGCTAGTCACCAGGCCATGGACAAGAATACCTAACAACAATAGCAGCATACCTGACACCCACAGACCCCTGCCCAGTAGTCGATGCCTACTAGCTTGGTAGGAGGTGGTGTTCATCAGCCCCTGCCCAACATGGGACCTACCCTGCAATGTCCGGCCTGGCCTAGGGGTACCCACAGGCCCACATCCCCCACCCGGAGACCACCCCACCACATGCAAGTAGTATATTGTGAAACTGTACCCACCCCCTTGTGGCTGCTGTGATGTGGATAGGCCACTGCCAGTATGGGGGCAATAAGGGGGGTCAGGGTTCGACGGGCACCCCTCCCTCATTGGGAGGCCATCCCCAGCTGGGCCTCCGCCGTCTTCCTTGCCCAGCATCTCAGGTCCTCCCACCGTTTGTGACAGTTGGTGCTCTGCCTGCCGTAGAACCCTGGGTCCGCACGTCATTGGCGATGGCACGCCATATACCCTTTTTCTGATGGGCGCTGACCTGCAGAAAAATAAATATAGAAAAAGGTATCAGTCACACCATCCGGCATGTTACAATCATGGCCCACCACAGCCCTCACATCCCATATGCACAGACATTGCTCAACATACATGCATCACACTGCCCAGAACCCTTCTACCAACCCCCCCACAAGAGGCCCTCACACACAGCACTCCATGCATTCATGCCCCTTGCATCATGCTCACAGTGTACTAACCTGTTGGTCTGGAGGCCCATACAGCATTCGGTACTGGTGTAGGACCCCATCCACCAGTCTCTCCAACCCCGCAGCGGTGAAGGCAGGGGCCCTTTCCCCAGTGACAAGAGCCATGGTTCCAGACACAGGTCACAGCAGCATTTGCAGTGGAGGTCCTCTCCTGTTGAAGGTCAGGTAGCAAGTGAGTGAACAAATACAAAATGGAGGTCATGTCCACAGCAGTGCGTACCCTCACCGCTGGCGTACATCACCATTGGGTACTGTAACCTATGGGGCCCAATGACAACCAATGAGGAGTTGTACGGCAGTACTCGACCGCCTCCCGCAACGGCGCACAACGTCAGCGCATTACCTAATTTCCACATGTCCATACACACAGGACAGGCAAACGCCATTTCAGGGGGGGGGGGTAGGCCATGACACCTTACTGTGTCACAGTACACATAGGCACCATTTGGGCTATCCAACAAAATACTGTTAGAGTCACAACATGCCATGCAGTGTAGTGTTTGAAAATGGGGAATACTGACCAGCTGCTCCCTGTTTTGCCTCCTAGATTACAACCGCTGCAGATGAATAGTAGATGGAGACATCTCTCTGTGTACCGACCCCTGGTGTACTTGGCAACAATGGAGGACAGGCACATTATCTTCACCAATAGACTGGACAGGGCCACAATCACAGAGCTGTGTGCCCAATTGGAGCCTGACCTGATATCTGCTGTCCTCCCTTTTGTGCAAGTCCTATCTGTGCTCTATTTCTTGGAAACTGGCACCTTCCAAGTGACATTAAGCATGGCAGCAGGAATGTCACAGCCAATGTTCTCAATAGTGCTGACCAGAATGTTGTCTGCCCTGATTAAACACATGCACAGCTACATTGTTTTCCCCCAGGTGGAGGATTTGACCACAGTGAAAGCTGACTTCTATGTAATGGGACATATCCCTAACATTATTAGGGCAATCAAAGGTACACATATTGCATTTGTCCCCCTCCGGAGAAATGAACAGGTGTTTGGAAATCGAAAGAGCTTTCAATCCATGAATGTGCAGATAGTGTGCCTGGCAGACCAGTACATCTCCCATGTCAATGCAAAGTATCCTGGGTCTGTGCATGATGGCTTCATCCAGAGGAATAGCACCATCCCATATGTGATGGGTCAACTCCAGAGGCACCGGGTGTGGCTAATGGGTAAGCCCTGGTTCCCACCAAGTGTATGTTGGTGTATGGGTATGGTGTTGGTCATAAGGGTTGTTGTGTAGCTAACAGGTATCCCTCGATATGTGCAGGTGACTCTGGTTACGCCAACCTCTTATGGCTACTGACCCCTGCGAGGAATCCCAGGACAAGGACAGAGGAACATTACAATGAGGAACATAGGCAAACAAGAAGAATAATAGAAAGGACATTCGGCCTCCTAAAGGCCAGGTTTTGTTGCCTCCATTTATCTGGTGGATCCCTGTACTACTCACCCAAGAGGTCTGCCAGATAACCGTGGCATGCTGCATGTTGCATAACCTTGCCTTGAGATGCCAGATGCCTTTTCTGCAGGAGGATGAGGCTGGAGATGGGCGTGTGGCAGCGGGGTACCCTGAGGACTGTGAAGATGAGGAGGCAGAGGATGAGGACAACAGAACAGCAATTATACTACAGTACTTCCAGTGACACACAGGTAAGACACTGAAACTTCACTTTACATTGACAGTTTTGTGTTTGATATTGTACATCTCCCAATTCTATGGTCACTTACTGTACCCTTTGGCATCTCTATTTTCAGTTATGTGTACCCCACTCTGGCACCTGGTGTGTTGACTACAGCCTACTATGGGTCATCCCTATGTATTTATTCCTGTACCGTTGTACTACAGTGTTTAAAGATTGTTAAAAAATACTTTGTTTATTCATTTGACAGACTCCATACTTGTAATTTTTAAATGGTGTTTATTTCAGTGCTAAGAAGAATAGGGGTAGTGGAATGGGCTGGGTTGATGGTGTAGGGAAGTCCAGGATAGAGTCCAGTCTATTTGTATCACAGGTGCATTGTCCAAGGGGGTATAGGAAGGGGGGCAATGGCAGTTCAAGGTGGACAGGGTGATAGAGTGGGATACAAGGGTGACAATCAAGAGAGTCTTATTTCTTGGTGGGGGTCTTGGCAATGTTCTCTGGTTTCTACCTGGATTGCCGGGACTGATTGCCGGGTGGTTCTCCTTTTGCATGGGGAGCAGTGCTGGTGGCCTGTTGTTCCTGTGGCAGGGCATCCTGTCCACTAGCATCAGCGGAGGTGGAGGGCTGTTCTTCAGTGTGGCTAGTGTCAGGGGCCCGGTGGTGTGCCACTGTCTCCCTCATGGTGTTGGCCATGTCTGCCAGCACCCCTGCAATGGTGACCAGGATGGTGTGGATGTCCTTCAGGCCCTCCCTGATCCCCAGATACTGTCCCTCCTGCAGCCACTGGGTCTCCTGCAACTTGGCCAGTATCTGGCCCATGGTCTCCTGGGAATGGTGGTATGCTCCAAGGATGTTGATGAGTGCCTCCTGGAGAGTCGGTTCCCTGGGCCTGTCCTCCCCTTTCGCACAGCAGTCCTCCCAGCATCCCTGTTATCCTGTGCCTTTGTCCTGTGAACGGTGTGCCCACTGCCACTGACCCCAGGTCCCTGATCGTCCCATGTTTGTGGGGGTGGCTCGGGGTCCCTGTAGTGGTAGACACACTGTTGATTGATGTGTCTTGGGGACCAAGGTGTGGGCACGATTGGGTGGGGGTTGTGCTGGTGATTCCTGAGGAGGGGGGGGCTCTGTGGTGGTATGGGCCTGTGCCTGGTTAACCGACTTTCCAGAGATCCATGATGGGTCAGGTTGGTCATCCAGATCCAGGTGTTCAGAGCTGCTGTCATCACTGTGGGCCTCTTCTGTGGGGGACTGGATGTTGCTGGCACCTCCTCTCCGGTGAGGTTGTGTGGGGGACCTGTGGGGATGTAAATGCAGTGTTATTTTTTCTGCGTGTGACATCTTGTGCATGGGTGTGTTGCTCTCTATGATTGTGATTGCCCTGTCAGCTTTGCCTTGTGTGAGTAGTGATTTTGTGGGCTAGGTGATTCTCTCTAATGTGCATGCTTTAGTGATATGTGTCCATGCAGGTTTGTGATGGGGGTCCATGCATTGGTGTTACATGCAGGATTTGGTATTGGAATAGGTGGTTTGTGATGGTGGGGTGTATGTGAGGTGGTGGAGTGATGGGGGTGAGTGTAGGGGTAGGGTATGTGATGGCATGCAGATAGGGAGGGTGAAGGTATTAAAGAGTTGACTTACCAGTGTCCAGTCCTTCTGCTACTCCTGCTAGGCCCTCAGGATGTAGTATTGCCAAGACTTGCTCCTCCCATGTTGTTAGTTGTGGGGGAGGAGGTAGGGATCCACCACCAGTCCTCTGTACAGCTATCTGGTGTCTTTGCTATCATGGAATGCACCTCCCCCCGTAGGTCGTTCCACCTCTTCCTGATATCATCCCTTGTTCTGGGGTGCTGTCCCACGGTGTTGACCCTGTCCACGATCCTCCGCCATAGCTCCATGTTCCTAGCAATGGATGTCTGCTGCACCTGTGATCCAAATAGCTGTGGCTCTACCCAGATGATTTCCTCCACCATGACCCTTGGCTCCTCCTCAGAGAATCTGGGGTGTCTTTGTGGTGCCATGGGTGTAGTGTGTGTGGTGTGTGTGAGGGTGTGTGGGGTGATGTGTTGGGGTGTGTGCTGTAAGGTGTGTGGATGGTGGATGGGTGATGGTGTTCTGTGGCTCTGGTTCTGTGGGTCCTTTAGTGTCTCTCTCTGTCTTGTTAATTTTATTTAGTTGTAAAGGGTTGTGGGTACTGTGTGCGTGTGTTTATATTGGTGTGGGTGTGGTGTGAGTATGTGTGTCAGATGTGTGTAGTTTGAATTGTCCAATTAGTTTTTGTTTTGTTAGGTTGTGTTTATTTTGAGCGCGGCAGTATGTACCGCCAATGGTTTAGCGTCATTGAATGTCCGCCGTGGTGATTCGTGGGTCATAATGCTGTGGGCGTTGTTCTGTTGGCATAATGGTATGGGTTTGGATACCGCCAGTTTATCACTGACCTTTGGTCTGGCGGACTTGTGTTTCTGGCTTTATAGTGACGGATTGCTATACGTGTGTCATTATATGGTTAGTGGAACACCACTGCGCCGGCGGTATGTTGGTGGCAGTCAGCATGGCGGTAAGCGGGACTTACCATCAATGTCATAATGAGGGCCAATATGTGTTGAAATCTCAAAGCTCATTATCCCATTGTATTCAAAATGTGCTGCCATATCCAGTGCCCACCTGCATATATTACAATGTCCAGGTTTGCAGAAACCCTAATTATATGTCGTCAATCAATTAATTTGAAACTGTGTTGTGGGTAACTTGGACAAATCATATTTGCAATTGTTGTACCTCTCTTAAAGGTTACACTAGGTTTCTTGGATATGTAAGATTTAAGGCCCATATTTATACCTTTTGACGCAAAACTGACGAAATGCAGTTTTGCATCAAAAAGTATAGTGCCGGCTTACATCATGCCAGAGCACCAGCTGGTCACCAAATTTAGGGAATGCCGCAGGTCGGCGCAAAGGGTGGGCTAGCGTAAAAACAAAAATGCCTCTAACCAGCCTAGCGTAATTTTCTGATGCAAAACCATCCATACCACATGACTCCTGTCTTAGAAAAGACAGGAGTCATGCCCACCACCCAAAGGCCAGCACAGGAGACCAGTGTCCTCTAGGCATAGACATTGCACCATGTGCCATTGAGGGGGCCCCAAGTTGGACCCTGATGACACTTTAATTAAAAGAAAATACTTGCCTATACTTACCCTACTTACCTGGGATGGAGAGCCCATCCTCTGGTGTCCCTCTGGTGTGGTTGAGGGTGTTCTTGGGGCTTGAGGAGGGCACCTGTAGACCCATTCCATGGTCCTCAACCATGGAAATGGGTCCACAGGTCCCTTAATGCTTGGTCTGACTGAGGTGTTAAGTAATGATGCAAAGCAAGCTTTGCACCATTTAGCCCCTTCTCCCACCTGTGCATCATTTTAGCGTGCGGGATACATATGGGGCTATGGGGTTAGCACAATTTTTCTTAGATGGGAATGCCTACCTTGAATCTCATTGACGCAAAGTAATTTCACGCATCTAAAAAATGGCACAAAATTTCAATTTTTTGACGTTAGACGGGTCTAACGTCAAAATATAAAAAATTTAAAGAATTACGCAAATTTGGCGCAAATGAAGTAAAAGAATTACGTAAATTCGGCGCAAATGGAGAATAAATATGCCCATAAGTATCTTATCAGAAGTAAGAACATGTCAGTGTTTTTTTCAGAATACCTGAAACCGGGTAATAGTTGGTCACCAGACGTACTTTATCTGCATTAGCTTTAATGACCTTCCATTGTGGTTTAAGCCTGGACGAGTGTGTAGTCTGACTCAACCTGACTCAACCTTATCTTGGTTCTTTCCACCACATACTTCTCATTACCTCAACTGATAAATTGTTTTCCATGTCCAGAAGGGTCCTAGTAAATGGATCATTTAAACTACAATTTCTGTATGCCTTCAAAATTTCCCCAAAAGGGATGGCATTGATTTGAATCTTTGGAGGTGAACTAGAAGCATGTAGGAGTGCATTACAAGAGGTCTTTTTCCTGTACGTTGTACTGCAAACCCTAGTATCTTGCTCCTAAATTCAAAACCAGTACATCAATACCTCCCGATTTGAATATATTCCATGTGAGAGAGAGGTGCAAATCCCCATTCAATCAGTGATCCGACTGTGAAGAAACTCATATTAGTTACTTTGTTGCTCTCCAAAGGTTAAATGGGTCACAAAAAGGAAAAACTAAAGTTATTGACACACACCACAAGGGAAACATTGTATGCTTCTCTCAACAACTGCCAAAGGTCATGGAAAAATTTCACAACACCAGCAAAAAATCATAAAGGGGCAACCTATAGTATAGAATTGGCAAAGTTTCACCAATCTCAAAAAAGGGGAGTATTAATTTGTTACCCCAAGCTGAACAAGCAACCTCAACACAGTAATATAGAGCCAAAAAATACGACTTTCAAATATAAATGAGGACACAAATTGATCGTACATCCTATCATTATTGCAAGCATCTATTTAATCTCCTGAAAATATGCTGAATGCAGCCATGTAAATTGAAAAAATTAAAAAACAACAAGGTATGGTTATGCATAGACAGGGCAAATTGAAGAGTATTGATAGGCCTGGCATCCTTGGCGTGGTTTCCCATATCTTTTTTCCTCTGCTTTCTGCATTTTTTGACTGTGTTCTGGACTTCATTTTTGCTGATTTTTGGTACTCTGGGCACTTTACCACTGCTGACCAGTGCTAAAGTGCAAGTGCAGCCGATGTAAATAATGATCGTGATTGGCACATTTGATTTACTGCAAAGTCCTGAGTAAAGTGCACCAGAAGTGCTCAGGGCCTGTAAATCAAATACCACTAGTGGGCCTGCAGCACTGATTGTGCCACCCACATGAGTAGCCCTGTAAACATACCTCAGATCTGCCACTGCAGTGTCAATGTGTGCAGTTTTGCACTATTAATTTCACCTGTCAAATGTACCCACTTGCCAAGTCCAAACCTGACCTTTTTCTACATGTAAGTCACCCCTAAGGTAGGCCCTACGTAGCCCCATGGCCAGTGTGCAGTGTAGTTTAAAGGTAGGCCATGCACTGGTGTGTTTTACATGTCCTGATAGTGAAATACTGCCAAGTCGGGTTTCACTATTGCATGGTCTATCTCTCCCATAGGTTACATGGGGATTGCCTTTAAATATCTTTTAAGTGAACTTTTTCATTGAGGGCAGATAGAGATATGGAGTTTGAAGACTCTTAAATCACAATTTAAACATGCATCTTTTAGTTGGTTTTAAGATTGTCTGTTTGAAAATGACACTTTTAGAAAGTGGGCTTTTTCTTACATAACTATTCTGTGTCTCTGCTTGGCTGCTGAAGAAACGTCTGGGTCAGACTGAGACTGGGCTTTTTTTTAATTCACTCTAGTCAGTGACACGGAAGGGGACAGAAGGCCGGCATATCCTGATGAGTCTTCCTGGGCTACAGTGGGAGGGAAGAGCTAACCTCTACACTTGAAAGGGCTATGCCTGCTCTCAGACATTACAGAACCAATCACCTAGAGTATGTCTAGGGCAAGGCAAGGAAGAGAAAGGGTCTTGTGCACTGCAAAGACTTTCTGAAAGCACACTTATGGATCAAGATGAACCTCTGCAAAGGAGAAGAACTGAAGAGCTGTGAGGAGGAGTACTGCCCCTTTGCTGTGTGTGATTTGCTGGGTTGGCCTGCAGTTGTTGCTTCTGCCATGCAGAGGGCAAAGACTGGACTTTGCTGTGTGTCCTGCCTGAGAAGTTTCTCCAAGGGCTTGGACTGAACTTGCCTCCTGCTAAGAAGTCTCAGGGACATCAAAGACTTCATCTGCCAGCACCTGGGCTCTCTTGCTGCGATCCCCTCACTTGGCAAGTGGTGCGTATCCAGTGCCTGGGCCCCTGAAAGAAGAAGCTGGCAGAACCAGACTGAAAATCAATGCACCAGATCCAAGCAATAGAAAAATCGATGAAGTGCCTGCACTGCAGCTGAAAAATCAGTGCAGCACAGGTAAAAACAATGCACCACCAGCTTAGCATGGATTCATCGCTGCTGTGTGTCCGGATTTTCCATGTATCATCCCTGGGAATCAAAATCTTCAACATCACCAGAGGCTGCTTGTCCGAAAATCGATGCATCGCTTACCCGGCAGAGAAAAATCAACATCTGGCCTCACTTGCAAGTGAGAAATCTATGCATCGCTTCATTTTTCCAATGCATGCTCACCTGTTTTTCACGCATAACAGGTACTTTGTGCTAAATAACACATCCATTGATTTCTAAAGATTAAGGGGGTCATTCTGACCCTGGCGGTAAAAGGCACGTACCGCCGGTCAGAAGACCGCCATCATCCCGCCGCGGCCGCGGTAAACTGCCACAGTCATTCTGTCCCACAACTGCCAAACCGCCAAAAACCCGACATCCACTGAACGCCGCCTCATCAGCGGTCAGCGATAACCTGGAGATGACCAAACCTCCACCGTCACGCCAACACAAACACGCCCATGCCATTACGACCCACGAATCCACGCGGCGGACTTTCAACCGCGGTATTCCATTGGCGGTACACACCGCCGCGCTCAAAATACCCACACCTTTACAAAACACAGCCACATTGGACAATTCCAAATACACACACCTGATACACATAAAAACAGCACTCCCACACACCCATCACCATATAAAACACACACCCACATCACCCACAAACCCCCACAAAGCGAAATTCAGAGACACGGCGCAATACACAGAGAGAGAGCACAGGGAACGCAAACCACAACACACATAGGAACCCAACATCATCACCCACACCACATCTACGCACAAAACACCACACACCACTACACTCATCACCACAAACACCACCCCACACCTCATCCACACCACCCCATTGCACCCCAAAGACACCCCAGGTTCTCGGACCAAGAACTCAGGGTCATGGTGGAGGAAATAATCAGGGTAGAGCCCCAGCTCTTCGGCACACAGGTGCAGCACACCACAATAGCCAGGAAGGCGGAGCTATGGCAAAGGATCGTCGACAGGGTCAACGCTGTGGGACAGCATCCCAGAAATCAGGAAGACATCCGAAAGCGCTGGAACGACCTACGGGGGAAGGTGAGGTCAATGGTGTCAAGATACAACATCGCTGTTCAGAAGACTGGCGGCGGACCCCCACCCACTCCACCCGAATTCACAGCATGGGAGCAAGAGGTCTTGAACATCCTGCATCCTGAGGGCCTCGCTGGAGTAGGCGGAGGAATGGACTCTGGTAAGTCGAATCTCAACTACTTCCCCCCCCCAACCACCAGCATGCCAACACACACCCCCACCCTCACCCCCAACCCCCAGCACATATCCTCCCTGCTAATGTCTCACCAGCACAACCCACCCAACCCAACCCAAACCCCTGAATGCCAACACAAACCATGGACACCCATCACCTAAGCATGACCACTGCACATACCCATCCCCCCCCACAAACCACCCTCACAACTCCTCCCACATGGGACTGCCAGCACTGGGGGACAAGGGCACCCACAAATCGCACGCCACGGCACACACAAAATCAATAACCATATTCTTTTACCCCTGCAGGGCCCGAACGCCAACACACCGGCCAGGAGGGTCCAGATTTGTCCATCCCACCCCCAGAACAGGCCCCCAGTGATGACAGCAGCTCTGTCGACCTAGAACCTGATGACCAGCCCGGACCATCGGGGACCTCTGGACAGTCGGTTCCCCTCAGTCAGCCCCAGGCCACAGCAGACCTACCCCCTCAGGAAACACCAGCACAGCACCCACCCAGCGGGCCCATGCTTCTGTCTCCAGGACAGGTCAAGCAGCGGTGTGTCTACCAGTACAGGGCACCCAGGGTAACCCACAACCCCAACAACAGCAGGGACCTGGGGGCACTGGTAGTGGGCACACCGTCCAAGGAACAGAGGCCCAGGAACAAAGAGGAACTGGGAGGGCTGCTGTGCGACAGAGGGAGGACAGGCCTAGGGAACCCACTGTCCAAGAGGCCCTCACCACCATCATGGGAGCGTACCACCAGTCCCAAGAGACGATGGCGACGGTCCTGGCCAGGTTCCAGGAGATCCAGGCCATGCAGGAGGGCCAGTACATGGGGTTCCGGGAAGAACTGCGCACCATCAGTTCCGCAATGGGTACAATCGTGGTGGCACTCAACCAGATTGTCACCACATTGCGGGACCATGTGGCCCCCCAAAGGGCCCCTGCCACTAGCATGGAGGAAGAACAGCCCACCACCTCCGCCGGCGCTAGTGGTCAGGAGGCCCCGACACAACAGCAACGGCCCTCCCGGACCCCACCCCCTGCAGAACAAGAACCACCCCGCAAGAAAGGCCTGAGATCGAGGAAGAAGACAGAGTAGGATGTCAAGACCCCCGCCATGCACGGAAACCCCCGGATGTCATCCCACTGTCCCACTTGTTTACGCTGTCCAACCTTGAACTGCCCCTGCTCCACCTTCCACAGGCATATGGACAATGGACCTGTAGGAACGACAGTCTGGACACTGCCATGGACATGCCTCCACCATCACCCTGTTTGAACCATACACCTATTTTAAAACTTCAATAAACACAATTATTGCACATTAACTAACTGGATTCTGCTATCTATTTATTTAAACCAAATGTATTCGATATAACCAACAAAACAGTTCTAGTTACATTGTGATGACAACATACCAGTGTCACACAGCGGTAGTCCATGGGGAAAAAAAACCAGAGGGCACTCCGTGGGGATCAGATCACTCAAATAGGAAGTGATATACACAACTAAGTTACCATACATTGGGGTGAAAGGTCAGACAGTAGAGAGCCACTACAGTTACAGATATAATACAATGCTGGAGTAGATTATTACCTGTGTGTCACTGGAAATACTGCAGTATCACTCTGTCCCTGTTGTCTGTGTCGTCCTCTTCGTCTTCCTCCTCTTCACTCTCCGCAGGCTCCACAGCGGCCACAACACCACCATCTGGACCATCCTCCTGCAGGAAAGGCACCTGGCGTCGCAAAGCCAGGTTGTGAAGCATGCAGCAGGCCACGATGATATGACACACCTTCCTTGGTGAGTACATTAGGGATCTACCAGTCATATGCAGGCACCTAAACCTGGCCTTCAGGAGGCCGAAGGTCTGCTCAATCAGCCTCCTAGTCCACCCATGGGCCTCATTGTACCGTTCCTCTGCCCTGGTCCTGGGATTCCTCACTGGGGTCAATAGCCAAGGCAGGTTTGGGTAACCAGAGTCACCAATTAGCCACACACGGTGTCTCTGTAGCTGTTCCATCACATAAGGGATGCTGCTATTTCGCATGATGTACGCGTCATGCACTGACCCTGGGAATTTGGCATTTAAATGGGAGATGTACTGGTCAGCCAAACAGACCACCTGGACATTCATCGAATGATAGTTTTTACGGTTCCTGTACACCTGCTCATCGTCTTTTGGGGGAACCAAAGCCACATGGGTACCATCAATGGCACCAATGATATTGGGAATGTGTCCAAGGGCATAGAAATCACCCTTCACTGTAGGCAAGTCACCCACCTCAGGGAAAATGATGTAGCTCCACATGTATTTCATCAGGGCAGACAACACTCTGGACAACACCTTCGAAAACATAGGCTGAGACATCCCAGATGAAATGGCCACGGTAGTTTGAAATGATCCACTTGCCAAAAAATGCAGTACTGACAGCACCTGCACTAGAGGCGGTATCCCTGTGGGTTGGCGGATGGGTGACATCAGGTCTGGCTCCAGCTGGGCACACAGTTCCTGTATAGTGGCACGGTTGAGTCTGTAGGTGAGTATGACGTGTCTTTCTTCCATTGTCGACAGGTCCACCAGCGGTCTGTACACGGGAAGATTCCTCCGTCTCCTCGCAAGTCCCAGCGGACGATGCCTAGGAAGGACAACATGGAGCACAGAGTCAAGCAACCCACAGGTAAGTGCCCACAGCATGCCCAGGACACGTATCTCTCAGGATTGAATGGCTAGTATGATTGTCGGTGCAAGGCCTAGCCATGTGTGACGCAGTAGGAATGAAGCCATGTGGGCCCTTGAAATGGCGGCTGCCTGACCTGTGAAGTGTGACAATGTGAAGTGAGGTAATTGCGCAAGCGTGGCACACCGTGGCGGTAGGCGGTCGCAGTCCGCGGCGCAAAGCCGCATTGTACAAAATAGAACCCTATGGGTTTCAGGAGCCAATGGCGGTGAGCGCCGGTCGCCGCGGTACGCACCGCCGCGGTATGCACCGCCGCGGCACGCACCGCCGCGGCCGTAACCGCCATTTTCTCTCTGCTTGACCACACGAGACCTGAGCATCCACAGGAGAGGACCTATACTGCAAGTGCTGCTGTGACCTCGGTCTGGAAGTGACAATGGCTGCTGCGACTGGGGAAAGGGCCCCCGCCTTCAGTTCCGAGGAGTTGGAGAAGCTCGTGGACGGGGTCCTCCCCCAGTATGCGCTACTCTACGGGCCTCCAGACCAACAGGTGAGTACACAGGGGGCAATGCATAGTGACCAATGCCTGGCCTGAGTGGGGAGGATGTACGATGGAGGGGAGGGCAGCGAATGACGAATGCATGGCACGACAGATGAGAGCATGTGCCACATGGCAAGGTTGGGGAGGGGGGGCCACTCACATCGAGCATGCAGAAAAGTGATGATGTTTCTCTTCCCCCCCTGAACATGTCACATAGGTCAGCGCCCATCAGAAGATTGACATTTGGCATGCCATCGCCAAGGACGTCCGGGCCCTGGGGGTCCACACCAGAAGGGGCACCCACTGCCCCAAGAGGTGGGAGGACATCCGCCGCGGGAGCAGGAAGACCGCGGAGGCTCTGCTGGGGATGGCCTCCCAACCTAGGAGGGGTGCCAGTCGTACATTGACCCCCCTGATGTCCCGGATCCTGGCGGTGGCCTACCCCGATTTAGATGGGCGCTTGAGGACATCACAGCAGACACAAGGGGGTGAGTACCAGCACATTCAGCTATTTTGCGCGCAGTGGAGGTGCCTGGGTGGGGGAGGAGGGCTGTGAGCATCCCTAGTCCAAGGCGATTTCTGTAGGATAGGCCCGTCCGTGAAGTATGGTCCTGTGCCCCGCCCCCACCTCTGTAGGGTGCCTAGTAACGCGATTCATGGACCAGTGTATACTGTGTGGGCAGTTGACGCCCATAGGCTTGTAGGGCATGTCCCAGTGAATGAGTAGTGTACCCCAAGTGCGCAGCGTAGTGCAGGGGGCTTCTGTGTCTGTCCTCTCCGCCAACGGTGTCCCCAATGCATGCACTCAACTTGTCTTTATGTTTTCCACCCCCCCCCCCATTTTCTTTGTTTATCTGTGAATGTGTGCATTAGCATCATCAGGCGGAGGAGAAGTGGCATCGGCGCAAGAGGGAGCTGCATCTCAAATGGCCCCGGAGGCCCATGCAACGGACTCCGACATGACCAGAGAGACGGAGGTCGAGGGGGGCTCCACCCCGGGGACCCGTGGAGACGGCAGCGACACCGACACGTCCTCGGAAGGGAGCTCCCTTGCAGTGGCGGCAACATCCGTGCCCACAGCAGAAACAGGTACAGCCACCACCCAGCGCCCCCCTCCCAGCAGCCCCTCGGCCCGTGCCCGCAAGGCCAGGAAGCCGGCCATCTCCTTCGCCCCAGGCACCTCAGGCCCTGCCCCAGTCACCCCTGCTGCCCTCAGTGAGGAGGTCATTGACCTCCTGAGGACCATCATTGTTGGGCAGTCTACCCTTTTGAATGCCATCCAGGGTGTGGAGAGGGAGGTGCATCAAAGCAATGCATACCTGGAGGGCCTTCATTAGGGTCAGGCTGCCCATCAACGATCGTTCAACGCTCTGGCCTCAGCACTGACGGCAGCCATTGTCCCTGTCTCCAGCCTCCCTCTTCTGACTCCCTCCACCCAGTCCCACTCCCCTGTTCCTCTGCCTATCCCATCCACACCTACAGACCAGCCTGCACACACCTCAACACTCAAGGGCAGCTCCTCCAGTCATAAGCACCACAGGAGACACAAGCATTCACCCAAGCAACATCCAGATGCAGACATGCCAACAGCCACTACCTCCTCTGTGTCCCCCTCCTCCTCGTCTCCCTCCTCCCTCCCTGCGACGTCTCCACACACACCTGCAAGCACACAACCATCAGCCATTGCACCCATCACCAGCACACCCTCCACACCAGTCCGCACACGTGCAGTCACCACCCCCACTGCCATGTACACGTCCCCTGTGTCCTCTCCCAGTGTGTCTGTCACCCCCGCTTCCCAACCACACAAACGCAGGCAGGCACCCAAACAACAGCCATCCACCTCACGTTAGCCTCCTGCCCAAGCACCTGCACCCAAAGACAGCACACATGACTCTCCTACAACCACATCCTCTTCCTCCACTCCCATACCCACTCCAGCCACCCTTCCCATGGTTCCCAAGAAAATATTCCTCTCCAAAGTGGACCTCTTTTCCTCACCTGACCCACCCCCTCCATCCCGTAAGAGTTCCACAAACACCTCAGCCACCACCAGCCCAGCAACTCCAAAGAACGTCGTGCCTGGTTTTTGGAGTCCGCCCTTTCCTTGGGCTGGGACATCGTCCAGCAGCAAAGGCACAGCCAGCCCCCCCCTGGGAAGAGGACCAAGAAACTGAAGGGCAGGCGCGACAGGCCTGATATGCCTGCCCCCAAGGAGGGTAGCCTTGCACCGTCACCTCCCACATCGGGTAAGGGAGCCAAGGGCCACGGACAGTCTGCCAAGGAGGGCAAGGGCAGCAAGGAGCAAAGGGCAGGGAGCAGCCGACCTGGCCATGAGGGCCCCACCAGCCCCATTCCGGGGGTATCGAAGGAGAGCCAGGGCCCCAGGACTCCATCACAGGAGGGCCCCGCAACGGAAAGGTCCGATGCAGAGTGAGCAGCAAATATTGGCCAGGTGTGGTTCACTGGAAACAGAAGACAGGCACCGCTGAACAGGGCCCTGCCATGAGGAGCACCGCTGAACAGGGCCCCGCCGTGAGGAGCACCGCTGAACAGGGCCCCGCCGTGAGGAGAACCGCTGAACAGGGCCCCGCCGTGAGCAGAACCGCTGAACAGGGCCCCGCCGTGAGCAGAACCGCTGAACAGGGCCCGCCGTGGGAAGCACCGCTGAACAGGGCCCCGCCGTGAGCAGAACCGCTGAACAGGGCCCTTCCTGTCAAGCACCGCTGAACAGGGCCCCGCCGTGAGGAGCACCGCTGAACAGGGCCCCGCCGTGAGCAGAACCGCTGAACAGGGCCCCGCCGTGAGGAGCACCGCTGAACAGGGCCCCGCCGTGAGCCCTTCCTGTCAAGCACCGCTCCGCTGGGCCCTTCATCTCAAGCACCGCTCCGCTGGGCCCTTCATCTCAAGCACCGCTCCGCTGGGCCCTTCATCTCAAGCACCGCTCCGCTGGGCCCTTCATCTCAAGCACCACTCTGCTGGGCCCTTCCTCTCAAGCACCGCTCCGCTGGGCCCTTCATCTCAAGCACCGCTCCGCTGGGCCCTTCATCTCAAGCACCGCTCCGCTGGGCCCTTCATCTCAGGGTAGGTCGCTCCCCCGTCCTCACAGCGCCACCAGACCTGTGTGCCTTCTCCCTTTTGCTGTCTGCCCGCTTGGTTTTGCCTGTGTGTGCCCTTTGCTATCTGCTTGTTGTGATCGCGCTCCCCTCTCTCTGTGTACCCCGAGTGTGTGCCCTTTGCTGTCTGCCTGCTTGGTTTTGCCTGTGTGTGCCCCTCGCTGCCTGCTTGTTGTGATCGCGCTCCCCTTCTCTCCGTGTACCCCGAGTGCCTGCCTTCGCCGAGTGTCCCCGCCGTCCTTCCGCCGCTTTTTCTCCTCGTTTTCCACGTTTTTTCCCCGTTTTTCGTACCTTTTTCGGTACTTTTTCGTTTATAGGCCTCCTCGCCATTCTCGAGGCTTCCCGCCGTTGCTTTTCCCGCTTTTTCACCTACCCGCTCACCTCCCGCCTCCCAGCTAACCCCACCTCCCCGGCTACCCCTTAAATGGCGGCCGCTGCGAGGCCGCGCAGCGAACGTGCGCAGCGGGCGCGCCGCTGGCACGCCGAAGGCGCGCCTAAGGCAAGCCCGTCTGCACCCGTCCGCGCCTGGACCGCGCCCAGCGCCCGACCCCCTGGTCCCCGCGCCTCCCGCCTGACCTACGACTCCACCACGCTCACCAAACTCAACCCCGGCCGCACGCCGGGCTGCTACCGCGCCACCCCGAAACGGACCCACGGATCCTTCACCTGCAACAACTGACGCTTCACCTGCCTTCGGGCCCACTCCGCTCCCGCCAAGAACAACCCCCCCGGAAGCAATCTCCACTGCATCCTGGTCAACACCCGATCCATCCACAGGCACGCCATCGAACTGTGGAACCTCATCAACTCAACAAACCCGGACATCGCCTTCCTCACCGAGACCTGGATGAACCCCTCCTCGGCACCCGACATCACCATAGCCATCCCCGACGGCTTCAAAATCATCCGGAAAGACCGCACCAACCGCATCAGAGGAGGCATCGCCATCGCACACAAAAACTCCATCCGCATCTCGACCCACACCGACGACTCACTCCCCGACGCCGAACATCTCCACTTCACGATCCACAGCGACCCCAAGACCACCCTCAGAGGCACCCTCATGTACAGACCACCAGGACCCCGCGCCAAGTTCAGCGAAGACATCGCAGACTTTGTCAACCCTCACGCACTCTCGTCCTCCGACTACATCCTCCTAGGAGACCTCAACTTTCCCCTGGAGAACCTCACCGACAAAAACACCACCGCCCTACTGGACAACCTCGCCAACCTGGGACTGAAACAACTAGTCAACACACCCACCCACCACGCCGGACACACGCTCGACCCCATCTTCTCCTCCAGCAAACACATCACCGTCAGCCACGCAACCGAACTCACCTGGTCGGACCACAGCTGTGTCCACTTCAGCTTCAAGAAGACCACCGTGCTTCACCAAACCCAGCAACCAACAAGAAGACACTGGAATCGTATCACCACTGAACAGCTCGCATCAACCCTCTCCCAGAACCAACCCACCAGCACCACCGACCCAAACGAAGCTGCCAACAACCTCACAAGCTGGATCTCCGACTGCGCCAACCTCCTGGCCCCCCTGAAGACTCAAACTAACACCAACAACCACAAGAAAAACTCCTGGTTCACCCTCGACCTCAAGAACTCCAAGAAAGAATGCCGTGCCCGCGAGAAGGCGTGGCGCCTCAACCAGACCGAAGAGAACATGTCAGCTCTCAAGGACGCCACCCGCCAACACCACCAACACCTCCGCGCCGCACGAAAAACAGCCTACCGGAACAGACTTGACAACAACGCCCACAACAGCAAGGAACTATTTGGCATCGTCAAAGAGCTCTCCAACCCGGACGCAGAAAACAACCCCATTCCCCCCTCACAGGACCTCTGCGACTCCCTCGCAACCTTCTTCCACCACAAGATCATCGACATATACAACAGCTTCCCGACCGCCAACGCAAACCCCCACCCGGAACCCGCCACCGACATCACCACCATCCTCACCTGGAGCCCTACCACCACCAAGGAGACCACCCGCGTCATGAACTCGATCCACTCCGGATCCCCATCAGACCCCTGCCCGCACCACATCTACAACAAGGCCGATAATATCATCGCACCACACCTCCGAGACGTCATCAACGCCTCCCTCACCGCCGCCACCTTCCCGGAGAGCTGGAAACACGCAGAGCTCAACGCCCTCCTAAAGAAACCTACAGCAGACCCCACCGAACTCAAAAACTTCCGGCCCATCTCTCTCCTACCATTCCCCGCCAAAGTGATTGAGAAAATCGTCAACGCTCAACTCACCACCGCCCTGGAAACCAATGACTCCCTCGACCCCACACAGTTCGGTTTCAGGGCCAACCACAGCACCGAAACCGCCCTCATCGCAGCCACGGACGACATCCGAGCCCTGACCGACAAGGGAGAAACCGTGGCCCTCATACTCCTGGACCTCTCTGCAGCCTTCGACACGGTCTGCCACCGCACCCTGATACACCGCCTCAGCAACGCCGGCATCAGAGGCAAGGCCCTGGAATGGATCGTCTCCTTCCTCTCCGGAAGGACTCAGAGAGTCCGCCTGCCCCCCTTCAGATCCACAGCCACGGAGATCATCTGCGGCATACCCCAAGGATCCTCCCTCAGCCCCACTCTCTTCAACGTCTACATGACCCCCCTGGCGAACATCGCACGCAAACACGGACTCGACCTCATATCCTACACCGACGACACCCAGCTCATCTTATCCCTCACAAACAACCCCACCTCAGTTAGGACCAGACTACACAAAGGAATGAAGAAAGTAGCGAACTGGATGACAGACAGCCGGCTGAAACTGAACACAGATAAGACGGAGGTCCTCATCCTCGGCCCTACTCCCGCCGCATGGGACGACTCCTGGTGGCCCCCCGCCCTAGGCAGCACTCCCCAACCCACAGACCACGCACGCAACCTCGGCTTCATCCTGGACTCATCCCTCTCCATGACCAGACAGGTCAACTCGGTGACCTCGGCATGCTTCAACACCCTCCGCATGCTCCGCAAGATCTTCCGCTGGATCCCCACCGACACCAGGAAGACCGTCACCCACGCCCTCGTCACCAGCCGCCTGGACTACGGGAACACCCTATACACCGGCATCACCACCAAGCTGCAGAGGAAACTACAACGGATCCAGAACGCTGCCGCACGACTCATCCTGGACATACCCCGCCACCACCACATTTCCGGACACCTGAAGAGACTTAATTGGCTCCCAGTCAACAAGAGGATCACCTTCCGACTCCTCACCCACGCACAAAAAGCCCTCCACGACCTCGGACCCAAAATCATCAACAACCGCGTCTCCTTCTACACCCCTCCGCGCACTCTACGCTCGACCGGACAGGCCCTGGCAGGCGTACCCCGCATCCGCAAAGCCACCGCCGGAGGAAGATCCTTCTCTTTCCTAGCAGCGAAAACCTGGAACTCTCTGCCCAGCCACCTTCGCGCCATACCTGACCACCTCTCCTTCAGAAGGCAGCTCAAGACCTGGCTCTTCGAGCACTGACCCCCCCCCCCCTCCAGTGCCTTGAGACCCTTTATGGGTGAGTAGTGCGCTTTATAAATGCGATTGATTTATTGATTGATTGAAGCACCGCTCCGCTGGGCCCTTCATCTCAAGCACCGCTCCGCTGGGCCCTTCATCTCAAGCACCGCTCCGCTGGGCCCTTCATCTCAGGCACTGCTCCGCTGGGCCCTTCCTGTCAAGCACCGCTCCGCTGGGCCCTTCCTGTCAAGCACCGCTCCGCTGGGCCCTTCCTCTCAAGCACCGCTCCGCTGGGCCCTTCCTGTCAAGCACCGCTCCGCTGGGCCCTTCATCTCAAGCACCGCTCCGCTGGGCCCTTCATCTCAAGCACCGCTCCGCTGGGCCCTTCATCTCAAGCACCGCTCCGCTGGGCCCTTCATCTCAAGCACCGCTCCGCTGAGCCCTTCCTGTCAAGCACCGCTCCGCTGGGCCCTTCATCTCAAGCACCGCTCCGGTGGGCCCTTCCTCTCAAGCACCGCTCCGCTGGGCCCTTCCTCTCAAGCACCGCTCCGCTGGGCCCTTCCTCTCAAGCACCGCTCCGCTGGGCCCTTCCTCTCAAGCACCGCTCCGCTGGGCCCTTCATCTCAAGCACCGCTCCGCTGGGCCCTTCATCTCAAGCACCACTCCGCTGGGCCCTTCATCTCAGGCACCACTCTGCTGGGCCCTTCCTGTCAAGCACCGCTGGCCCATTGGCAGTCCCGGTTCTGTGTCGGGCAGGCCTTCACGACGCACTCTGCCCACCATGCCTCCTCCATGACCAGTGGTCTCTGTAATCCACCTGATGGACTGTGGCTTTGCACTCCCCAGGATGTAACAGTGGGCAATCCACCCACTTTAGAGACTTGTGAGACTGTGGCTTTGCACTCCCCAGGATGGCACAGTGGGCAACCCACCCACTGTAGAGACTTGTGAGACTGTGGCTTTGCACTCCCCAGGATGGCACAGTGGGCAACCCACCCACTGTAGAGACTTGTGAGACTGTGGCTTTGCACTCCCCAGGATGGCACAGTGGGCAACCCACCCACTGTAGAGACTTGTGAGACTGTGGCTTTGCACTCCCCAGGATGGCACAGTGGGCAACCCACCCACTGTAGAGACTTGTGAGACTGTGGCTTTGCACTCCCCAGGATGGCACAGTGGGCATGGAGGCCCTTCATGGATCTGGCGTTGTGGACTCATGTGGCTGAGGTGCCCCCCCTTCCCTTCCCCCTGAGGTGCCTGTCTTTTTCTTTTAGTGATGCCCCAGCAGTGTTCTCTCCAATGGACTCGATCTCGTGTGTGGGCTTTGCCCATGTGTTGCTGCACATTGGCCCACGGACCTTGGGACTTTGATTGACTGGTCCGGACTTTTGCTGCTTGTATGGATGGAGTTCTAGATGTGTATTCATTCTTCATATATTGCTAAGGTCGCTATACTTTATTGTTGCAATAATATGGTTCTACTTTTACATGCATTGGCTTTTGTCTTTGTTTGGGGGGGGTTGGGGGTGTCACTCTGACTTTTTTATCTGCATAGGTGTGTAGGTATTTCGGTGGGGGTGAGGGTGGGGGTGGGTGTGTTGCGTATGTGTGTGCCCGTAACATTTCCTCCTCCCCCGTGTCGTAGGTCCAGTACTCACCGATGTCGTCTGCGGCGTGGTTCGTGATCCTGGAAGAACAGCAGGAAGGCAATGGCTGGGAGGATGTGGAGTTCGGGTTCCATGCTGTTCCGATTCCGCGTGGAGTGTGTCGAGGTGAACGTTTTCCATTGGAGATGTCTGTTTCCGCCGTGTTTATATCGGCGGGGCTCCCGCCCCGGAAAAGGTGGCGGATTGGTGGGTCGTGATAGGGTGGGCGGTACATTGTCTGCCGCCTGCCTGTTGGCGGTGACCGCCGTGCTGTTTGCTTGTACCGCCGTGGCGGTCGGAGTGTTAAAGCGGCGGCCTGTGTTGGCGGTTCCCGCCAGTGTCAGAATTCATATTTTTCGGCCGCCAGCCTGTTGGCGGGTTGGCCGCCGCTTTAACACTGTCCGCCAGGGGCAGAATGAGGGCCTAAGACTCTTTTTAATTTCAAAATTCATATCTTTGCTTGTGTATGTGGGACTTTTGTTGTTTTGGTCTTGTTTGATTTGGCTAAATATTGGCTTTGTTTTTAAACTGGTGTGGAATCCTTTTGTGGTGTTGTCACTGTGTTACTGTGTGTGTTTGTGCAAATACTTAACACATTGCCTCTTAAAGACGCCTAACTGATTGTGACAAGCTACCATGGGGATAAGCAGAGGTTATCTGAGCTGTGTATCTCCCTTACTCTGACTAGAATGAGGGTCCCAACTTGGACAGGGCAGAAACTGACTGCCAACTAGAGACCCCATTTCTAACGGGTATTATTAAGAAAATAGCATAAGACTATGTCAAACACGGTCAGGAGCACACTGAGCCTTGAATGGAAAAACATATAACAATTGGAGTGTGGCAAAAAAGGAATATTTGTCAAAAAGATCCATTCAATCTATCTTCCTAAATTAGGAACCCTGTGACATAACTACAGTTATGCCTTCAGCAACACATGCATTGATAATCATAAATCCTGCTATAAAAACCTGATAACTATACAGTTCTAAAATGTATGTATGCTTATTAAGAAAGCGTCAACCAAGATAGGAAACTAATACCTAGCTCAATCCTGAAATGGTTTCACACGTACAGTTATGGAGTCAACAAAAAAAGTATTAATAATCATAAATCCTGGCATAACACCCTGACATATACCCTGTTCCAAAATGTATACATGTGCATGCTTATTAGGAAGTGTCAATGCATCAATATCTAGTTCTCTGTAGGCCGGAAATAAAGTATCTGGCTTTCCCTGTAGCCAGTGTGTCTCTGAGCGTGTGCTCAGTGCAGCTGATGCAGTTGTCGCAGTGAGAAGAACTGGTCCCTTGCCTCAAAATGTGAAGAGAGCACAGGAGGAGGAGGAGGATTGATGGGAATCAAGTGTGTTAGCTGACCAACTTCTGGGTGAACTACTTGAGTTTGAGGATGAACTCTACTTCCCTGACTCAGTATGCCACCCTAGTACTTTTTAATTATGTATCGCTTAACTTCTTTCTTTGCCAAAAATAAGGTATAGCTAGTGGAACATCATGTTTGTAACTGATTTATGCCGCTCCACCATTGTAGGGTACATATATAAGGCCGTATTAGAGTTGGACCAGTGTGCAGTGAAAAATCCTCCACATTTCCTTCAAGACAATGGAGACAATGTCGTCTTCCCTCGCATACTTATAATTACCTATTTTTATTTTGCATCACATAGCAGGGCTGCCTTGGGAGGTTCAAGACTGCCAGTGTCAAATTCCAATGTTTAGCTTGCATCAAAGAGGATATATGATTGTGTACCTACCACCACGCTTTGATTGGAAGAGGTAACTACTAACTATTACACTAATTAGTGTTGATATTTTATTGGGTGATTGTGAGTGATGATTGATGATTTAAGTGGTGGCAGATAGCGAAGGAGAGTATTCAACTAATTAATAAGCTTGATTGCAATGATTTGCAATGCTTAATGCCTCGTTGGTAATCCTTCATCTGAAGATGATTGGCCCTTTCAAACTAAGTGAAAATTTACCTGCAGGGTCCACTCCTTTTTTAAGGTTCTCCAGAGACCAGACCCGTCACTTTAGTTAATAAACACAAATCAACACAAAATACTAATATTCTGTTATAATATAATATGCTGTTATTCTTCAACAGCAGTGCATTACAGGTCGATCTCACTTGGGTTGGGACTGGGAAAGAGTTACTCGGAGTCAGGAGGAAGATGGAAGGACTTAGGGTGGAACTACTCCAACAGCTAGAAAAAGTTATCGACTTCCTATGAAAACCATGATGATGAGAACTTCGAGAGCTAGTACTCAGCTCTGGGGACTGGAGAGAGGTGTTCATTTGGGAAATGCTGCTGAGTGTGTGTATTGCACTGCTGACAAAAGTGAAACTCCTCTTGTTTTTGTTCTGCCTCTGAGTCTTCTTGGCACACTCCTCATGAAGCTTATCTTCCTTCTGTCCTTCCCCTTGACTTTACAATGCAATTTCTGTTTTACAATACGCAGGCCTTCTCCTTTCCTATATGAATGAAAGGTGAAAGCTAAGCTCAACACTCCTGCTTACCTACCTGACCAGCTGAGCAAGACACCCACGAGTGATAAACCTTTTAAAAAGAATACAGATGCACCACTGTAATATGTTACTTGGTTTGTGTCACATTTACTTTGTCTGTGTTCTATAATCTATGTTCTCTATTCCACATAGCATCGGAGTGCTGGTGAGATTCCAGAATCAAGGTCAGTTGGACTCTGGCTCTGGACTTGTCAGGACTTCTTTTGCTGTCGTGGATCTTCACCTTAGAATAAAGAAGAATCTACAATTTGGATGTAAAGTGTTCTTTTCGTTTTCGTGTACTCTGTACATCACCCACGCTACAATTTGGTACCAGGAGTGGGGCGAATTGTTTTTTGATCCACCGACCGCTATTTGAGGTGAGACTGCGCGGCCTGACCAGAAGCGGAGATTTAATGGTGCCGTTTTGCCAGAGTTTAAAGAGATTAAAGGAAAGAAAAAAAAAACGCCTTCTTACCGCGATTTTCTACAGCCTGGTAAGCCCTGGTGAAGTTTGTTTCCAGGTTTTGGAGCGCCCGTGCCGTTAAGCGCTCGAGCGCACAGTGCTGTGTGTGGAAACTCGCGTGCACAGCTGTCCAGCGCGCATGCGTGGGTACGTCCAGTGCGCTGATTGTTGCTGGGCAACGCGCGTCTCTTGTTGTGTGCGTCAGTTGCCGGGGCAACGCACTTACACCAACGAAAGTGATGGAAATGGTGTCCTACAACAGCGTTCTACTTCCTGTTTCATGCGTTAGTTGCTAGGACGACGTGCTAACGCCACCGTTTTATAAAAGAAAAAAAAAAAAAACTTTGAAGCACAGTATTGCTCTTCGTTTAGACATTGTTTAAATGTGAATTCTGACATCTTCAAGCAAGTTTTCTAATTTGTGGATTTATAAAAAAAAAAATATATATATATATATATATGTATATTTATATATATATATTCATTTTAGGGACTTATATTTGCTAGTTTTACAACTCTGGACAATCTCTTTTGGGTATTTCTTGGACTCAAATATCACTGAGTTGAGATGGCATCAAATCATCTGGTCATGCAGCCTCCTCCTTTTTTGCAAAAAGGAGGTAAGCCGGAGATAAGATGGAATGAATGGCTGAGAATTTTTGAAAATTATTTATCGGCAATAGATGCTATTAGTTATTCACCATCCAGGAAATTGGCCCTTCTTTTCAACCACCTAGGAATAGCGGGTCAGCGTGTTTTTGACAATTTACCAGTAATTCAACCACCGCAAGGAGACAATGCAACTTGGGATGTTTACATCGAAGGAAAGGAGAGGATCAAAAAACAGTATTCGGATGACTCAAATGTTTTATTAGAAAGATTCAACTTTGCTATGTGCAAGCAGTCTTTAGATGAATCCGTAGATGAATATTTGGCTAATTTATGGGTGCTTGCATCTAATTGTGACTTTGGCAACATGGTTGACACGTATATTAGAGACCAATTTGTTTTTCATTGCTATTCTAAGAAAATTCAAGAGCGTCTCCTAGCTTGTCGCAATCCCTCTTTGGATGAGGTTATTGATTTAGCCAAGGCTATTGAAAGGTCAATTGTCACTTCTAGAGTTGTATGTGGACAAAGTGTTGCGCATGCGTTATGCGATCATAGCGAGCGTAGTGTCAATCATTTAGTGGAGGGAACCGAAGTGAATTTTGTAAGGGAGAAATCTATTAAAATGAGGAAGGCGCAAAAACAAACAGGCAAGGCCTGTTATCGTTGTGGTTCCAGCAATCACTTAGGGAACAATCCAAATTGTCCTGCTGCAGGGAAAAGGTGCATGAAGTGTGGTAAGTTTGGCCATTTCCAGGTAGTTTGCAGACAAACAAATTCTGGATCCAAAATGAGAATCAGCAATGTGAATGCTGAAGAGGTAGAGGAGCTGGATCAGTGTTCTGGGAGAGTTTCTACTCTAGTTCTCACTGTTGATATGGTTAATCAAAGTAAAGGGGGGTGTTCTAAAATTCAGTTTAAGGGTCCTGTGTGTGAGGCAACTATAGACTCCAGAGGAGTAGTCGTTATGGCAGACTCTGGGGCTCCAATCACTATATTGGCAGACAGTACTTATTATCAATTGTGGCCTGACTTTAAAAAACTAAGTGAAGCTGATGTTGCTCCAAAAGCTTTTGGTGATCAGGACATTGATCTTTTGGGTTTTTTCTATGCTACTTTGGAGATACTAGGCAGATCCATTTTTACTAAAATTTATGTCGCTTTCAAAGGCAGGAACATAGTTGGGTGGAAGGATTTAGCACGCTTGGGTATTGTATTATACCCAGGTCAGGAAAATCCCATTAGATTAGGTGAGAGACCACACATTGTTGATAGAGAATCTGTTTTGAATGTGTCTCCTAATAATATTGTTCCTGAGCAATACACACAAAAGTTTCCTGATATCTTTGTCGATAAAGTTGGATATGTGAAGGGGTTCGAGCACACTATTAGACTCAAAAAAGGAGCTATCCCTGTTGCTCACAAAGTCAGGCCAGTTCCACTCTCCATTAGAGATCAGCTAAAATTGTTGCTTGACAAATTGGTGTTGGACAAGATTATTACGGCAACAAATGCATCAGAATGGGTTTCTCTAGTAGTTATTACAAAGAAAAAAAATGGAGACCTCCGTTTGTGTGTTGATTTAAGATCCCTTAATAAGAATATTTTAGTAGATTGTCACCCTCTACCACACATACAAGAATTGATCACCACAGTGGGGAATTCAACATTTTTCTCTACTCTAGACTTACATTCAGCTTATCACCAGATTCCTCTTAGCAAAGAATCTCAGGAGCTAACAACTTTTGTTACACCCTTTTGTGCTTTCAAATTTCTCAGATTACCTTTTGGGCTTGCCTCTGCGGCGAGTGTTTTTCAGAAAATGATGGATACTTTGTTTGGGCATCTTAAGGAAGTTTGTGCTTTCCAAGATGATATTTTAATTCACACAGCAACCTTGGAGGAACATGAGCAAGTGTTAGATAAAGTTTTTACCATTCTTCAAAAGTGTGGGTTAACTATTAAGACTGAAAAATGTAATTTCTTAGTTCGGAGTGTGGATTATCTTGGTCACTCCATTTCTGCTGAGGGCATTGAGCCCAAAATGTGTAATCTGGAAGCTGTGAGAAAAGCTCCGGTTCCGTCTAACAAAGATGAATTGCGTTCTTTTTTAGGGCTGTGCGAGTATTATTCTAGGTTTGTTAATGGCTTTGCAATGATTGTACAACCTCTCCGTTCGCTACTTAAAAAAGGTAGCAAATTTGTTTGGGATAGGCAAACTAATGATGCCTTTGAGCATGTCAAACATGTTGTTTTATCTACTCCTACTTTGAAATCGTTCATTCCATCTGCTAAGTCTTTCATAACAGTGGATGCCAGTCTTAAGGGGTTGGGGGCAGTTTTTGGACAGTGGCAAGAAGGGCAGGAACATACTGTTGCGTTTGCATCTAGAGCTCTTTCTAGTGCTGAATGTAATTACAGCACTATTGAAAGGGAGGCCTTAGCGTGTGTTTGGGCTGTTCAAAAGTTTAAAACGTATATTTGGGGAACTCATTTTGAAATGTTCACGGACCATAAACCTTTGGTATTTTTATTGAATGGCAATGGTCTAGGTAAAGCGTCTGCCCGACTGGTGCGTCTTTTATCTAAACTGCAAGAGTACAATGTTGAGGTCAAATATATTAATGGTGGTAGAAATGTGAGAGCGGACTGTTTATCCAGACTACCACTGCCTTACACCACAGAGGTTGAAGATGATCAAGACACAGAATGTGTGATAGGAGTTTTAGATTTAATTTCTTTTTCTGATGGCATTTTTTCACAAAAAGAGTGGGAGTCTGCCATGGTCAATGATACTTTATTGTCTCAAGTACTATATTATATCAAGCATGGTTGGTCCAACAAAAAGTCATATCCTGGAGGGTTAAGCACTTTTAAACAACTTGAAATGGAATTATCTTGCGAGAATGGTTTTTGCATGAGGGGATCTGTGTGTGTGCCTCCTAAAGGATTGAGACCTAGATTAATTGAAGTAGCACATCAGGGTCATATGGGTATTTCTGCCACATGTAAAATTTTGAAGGAAAAATATTGGTGGCCAAATATGGATAAACAAGTCGCAGAATTCATCAATCTATGTCCATCGTGTCTTGTGTCTGATAAACATTGGAGAAACAGTGTGAAGCCCTTGCATACTGTTGCTCTACCAAACAAACCATGGGAGAAGATTGCTTTGGATTTCTCTGGTCCTTTTGATCTATTACCTAAAGATATGAAGTATATGATTGTGGCTATTGATTATCATTCTAAGTGGATATATTATTCTTTTGTGGATAGTACAGATACAGATTCTGCAATTCGATTTTTGACAGATTTATTTGTTTTGGAAGGGTCTCCATCAGTGATTGTTTCTGATAATGGAGTACATTTTACTTCAAGGAAAATGGCAGTTTTCCTTGAAAGGTTCAGTATTCAACATTTACAAGTGGCTTTTTATAGTCCTGCCTCTAATGGATTGGTAGAGAGGGCTAATAGAATATTGAAAGAAGGTATTCAGACTGCTTTGGCTAGTAATTGTAATGTTAGAGATTTTTTAAGAGAAAAAGTATGGGCTTATCTAAACACACCACATTCCACTACGGGTATTTCCCCTTTTAAACTACTAAGAGGTAGGGAATCAAGGTCCAAGCTTGTGCCGGCATGGTTAGCCAACTCCATTAGCGAAAAGGCAGATAGGTCTGAACTTGCCATGAGTGTGATGAGAGATCGTGTCAGAGGGAAACAAATAATTCAAAAAAATAATTATGACATGAGAAACAATGTCAAGGTCACAGAGTTGAAGGTACACGATTGGGTCCTTATCAAGAAACCTCAAAGAGTTGCCAAAGGAGAATCCAGATACTCCCTGCCAGTTAAAGTGTTAAAAGTGACCAAAGCCTCTGTTTTGTTAGAGGGAAAGGGTTGGTGGAATAGAAATAGTGTGGTTCCCATCACTGACAGACAGGCTCAGATCTTTAAGACCGTTTACTCAGAAAGAAACAGTGATGGTTCAGGAGTTCTGTTTCATCATGTTGGCCCTGCTTACCCTAGTACATCTTCTTGTTCAAGAGGTGAGGAAATTACAGTGCAAACTGGTGAAGCAAGTGATCCTGCTGATTCTGACAAATTACCCATCTCTTTTGAGAAGGATGTTTCTCCTAATATTACAGGCAATGCTATCGTACGTGACTGTTCTAATGAGAAGTGTACCCGTAGTAACAGAGTGGTTAAAATACCATCCAAGTTTAATGATTTTGTGTTACATTGTTTTGATTAGGAAAAGATTATAGCTTTATTTTTGTTGTCAGTTTTGTTTAGTTTAAAGGGGAAAATGATGTAATATGTTACTTGGTTTGTGTCACATTTACTTTGTCTGTGTTCTATATTCTATGTTCTCTATTCCACATAGCATCGGAGTGCTGGTGAGATTCCAGAATCAAGGTCAGTTGGACTCTGGCTCTGGACTTGTCAGGACTTCTTTTGCTGTCGTGGATCTTTACCTTAGAATAAAGAAGAATCTACAATTTGGATGTAAAGTGTTCTTTTCGTTTTCGTGTACTCTGTACATCACCCACGCTACAACCACCCAACTTGGCAATAGAGTATCATTTTTCTTTTAACAATCATATTTTTTAGAACTCGGTTGGTTCAGTTCTCTCCGTCATAATTTGAATTTTTTAAACACAGATGACAACATTTAGATATCTAATAACACGAGATTTTGGAGCAGAAAGACTGCTTGCAATGCATTACATGAACTGTGTCATACTCATTCCTTCTTTTCCTTCCACAACAGACTGATGATGGTGTGCTGATCACCGCCCTGATAATTATTGTTGTTGGGTTGTACAGCATTTGTGTTTTTCACACCTTTCCCCATCCTACTTTCCCATCCGTTAATCAAAACCCCAAACCTATTCTCCCAGGCAGTGTGATTTAATTTACACACAATGGATTATACAATGGTGGGTAGATGTGGTTAAATGAGACACCAACTCACTGCTGGATATTCTGTTAACTGAGCCTACACCAGCCCATCTTACCAAACCATGCATAAAAGAGCATCATTTGTCAATGTCAACAACACCACTCAGGCCTTTCTTATGCATTTATGCTTAACCTTGTCCACTCCCATCTTTGAGTCACATTTCCTGACTTTGGGGTTTTGTACCTTTGGTTTTCATTAATTTCCATGATCACCATTGCTTAGAAGAATTTACTATTGCTAGTTTTTGTTATAATATCTGGTATTCTTTGTTGTGTCATGGTGGCAAATGCCAGGTTTCAGTCTTTCTAAAGCTGTAACATAAATGAATAACCCACTAACTCTGAGTTTTTCTTTCAATTGAGTTGCCTGTGATGTATAATCCTTTTGATTAATCCTACAGTTGGAGATCTCCTATTGTGGCTCCAAGCTACTGGCAGCATTGGCATGGCCTGGAAGCTGGAGACATAGACTTCTGACTGCCAAAAGTGGGGACTGGGGTAGGGGCATTCGCCTTACCCTTCTCCTCCAAAGGCTATTGATACTCCACCCAGGTGGTCTTCAGGTTCTGCCACTGGAACAGCGGGCTGCTTTCTCCTGCTGTGACAGTGGTGGTGGTGGTGGGCCAGCAGGATTAGCTATATCAAGAAAGAAAAAAAATATGAAAGATAAATTGTAAAAAATTATTTGTGGAAACCTTGTTTTAAATTAAATAGTGGCAAAGTAGCAGTACATTGCTGGGCTCCACAGGCCATTGGAGTTTTTTAAGTGATTAGGAGAGTCACAGGGACGTGATCTTTCCAGCACAGGCCACACATTAAAGCACTGAGTGGCTGAAAGGAATTAATGCAGCATAACTCAGATTTATAGAAAACAGTGTTTTTTTTTCTTGTAAAGGATTTTATGAAAACGTAAACCACACAGATACAGTGGGCCTGAGTTATATCTTGAGAGGAGATCTGTTATCCTGTCGTAGCGGTTGCAAGTACTTCATCAAGCTGACAGAATTCCAACTGCCATATTTAGATGTATGCCAAGTGAACCTCTGTCTGCATCGACAAAGTATAGTCCATCAAATAGGTGGTTTCCTGCTGCCGACACGGCGGACTCCTATGCTAGCTAACATTTCTCCATCACCATCAGGGTGGCAGGATTGAGCCAAGCATATTTATTTTTCACTGCTGTGCTACTGCGGTTCTAGCAGTGAACTGCTGATGACAGGATTCCTTTGCGGGTCCAGGTCAACATTGAACTATGTCTGTGGCTATTGGATGGATGCTAGAAACCCACACCTGATGTCTTTTCATTAATTGATTACATCTGCATACACACTATAAAACACACTTCCTTTCAGACCATGTTCCTTCGCATTTCCATTGTAGAACACCATTTTGCTGCTGAATTTGCCACACAGAAGTCAGGTTATTTTTTTCTACTGTTTACATTTCAATTGTTTTTTTCCTTAACTTGTTGGTCATAAATTTCATTCAGTTGTATTTACTCATAATGGCAGGGAGGAGAAATCACCATTTTGCAGAGGGAGAATTGTCAGTCATGGTGGATGAGGTCTTTAGAGTACAGCCACAATTGTTTAGGGCACAAGTACAAAATACGACCATAACTCAGAACAGGCAAATGTGGTCCAGAATAGTTGACAGAGTAAATTCTATAGCAAACAACCTGCGCACGCAGGAGAAAATTAGGAAGAGGTGGCACAATCTGCAGGGGAGAGTGTGTTCCCTGGTCTCCAAGCATCACCTGGAGGTCTAGAGAACTAGTGATGGTTCTCCGATCTCCCCTTACAACCTTTTCCCTGGGAGGAGAAGTTCTTGCGGACCATACATCCTGAAGGCTTGTCAGGCATCCCTGATGGAGTGGAGACTGGTAAGTTAGGCTTTTGATTGTCTCCCTAAACATAAATGTCATTATTACTCTTAAGTTAGCTGTTGATAATGGGATGGGCCCTATTCACAAAGGTAAACTCAGACATCTGGTCTCAGTTTAGACCAAAAATCTAAGTTTACGATTTTTGGGAATTTACAAAAGGCATTTACCATTAGTATCTTTACGTCTGAACTCACGGCAGAGATCCGTATATGCACATATGTTAAAGTGCTATGCACTCGTCGCTCTCCACTTTATGCTCAGTATTAAAATGTCTATTTTATTTTGTATGTTGTCACTTTCCAATTATTTCATTGAATGGATGTAGTTGGTTTTACTAATCAAATCAAAGTATGTTGACTTAAAGAATTTCTTCTGTGTTACGTTGAATATGAGTTGCAATTAAAACAAATGTACTTTGCAATGTTTATATGATGACTAAGGCTATAAATCCTTCTAAGTTCTATAATAGTCTGCATTTTAGCCTCTTAGGCATTGGAATGGTTTACTTCTCATGTCTCCTCTTTAGTGTGTTGGGTTCAATGTGTGGTACATTTTACATGTATATCTTAGTAATGTTTTTCATTTCAGGACATTTCTTCACCTGCTTTTTTTAAAGTTTGCATGTATAAAAATTAAACTGTTTGTGCAATTACCAAAAAATCACTGAAAGGTCTGATCATACTATTATTTATCATTTTACTCTTAGGTTGCTTCACATGTAGCTGAAAACTCATGATGTATAATCCAGACTTTTATATTTCGGTTTTCATGTAATCCATAAAAGGTCTAACACCCAGAGAACATGGACAACCATCTGCCACTGAGGATACCTCCACTCCATGCCACGATCAAGCCTTCAGTGAGGACTGTACTCTTGCAAGCCAGGTTGATGAGGAGCTGCCTGGGCCTTCTAGTTTCTCTGGGTAGACAGCTCCAGTCTGACTTGGACCACACATACACCTCCTACCCCAGCTGTTACCACACCTCAGCCTATGGATGCCTCCACTTACTGTATCCGAAGGAACATCAACCCAATCGTGTGCCTCCCACTCCTGGCTGCTATTGAGCTAACACCACCTCAAACTCCAATTCAACTAGGACCTAGTGGGATGGGGCACACTGGGTCAAGGGCACAGGGTAGCGGGTGTAGAGTTTGTGGGAGGTAATCCTTGGGCCAGCAACGTGAGGCCAATGGGTTCATTGTCACCCAGGCTTCCATTGACCAAGTATTGGGATCCCTATATCAGTCTGAAGACATGATAGGCCAGGTGCTTACAGAGCTCCAGGACATAAAGTAGGTACAGAAAGAGCACAATGTAGAGATGCAGCATCTAAACTATAATTTGAGCTCCTTGATTCGGGTGCTGTTTGATATTTGCCACCAAATGTGCATGGCTTTATCAGCAACATCTACCCCTTTCTGTAGCCCAATAACATTACACCTGCCTCAGACACAGAAAGGGAGGCCTTTTCACAAGAAGAAACACATGCAACCACCTCAGTCTTTACAACTGTGGATCCACCTCCTCCCCAGGAGGGGATATTCATGTAGACCACCAGGAGAGGATGGCAAGACCTCGACCTTCACTAGCAAGAGGCACAGAACATAATTTCCTCCAGAGTATAACTAGCATTCACTCTGTGGACTATTTTTGTGCACATTTACCATTTTTATGCTAGTTGTATTTTGTGCAATTGTGTTCTACAATGATAGTTTCATTCTCCATGATTGACTGTTTTATTTGTTTTATCTTTGCTTTTCGGTTATTATCATTTCAGTTTATTTGTGTCTCTAAACCAATAAAGTCAAAGACTGGTGTTGTATTTCTTCTACTAGTTTTTAATTTTTATTTCCTTCCATCATTATTTTGTTAAACACAAATAATAAAAAAGATCATTTAGAAAAAAATATTACATTTAGGTAATGCTTCTCACATTTTCAAAAATGTAAAAATATAACAAACACAACAAATCTAAAAGATATATTTTAATATAATTGTAATAAAGAATTGCTGGTCAAACTTTCAAAAAATTAAAACATTACAACCAATGCATAACCCAAATATCCCATGCATAGCCAAAATAACCTATGCTATTTTTATACTTACAGTTGCAGACCTTGGCACCATGGAATCACAACATATAATCCTAAAAATCACATTCAATATGCAAACTTTTATTGATTCATGTAATCAGCTATAGTCAGACCTCCTGTCTCGCAATAGGAATCCCACATCAATAACACTGATAGTCAAAATCATTGTGGTACTCCATTTTGTGGCCACAGGATCATTCCAATACACTGTGGTACTATCTTCTGAAATGTTACAACCAGCTTTCAGTGGTGTGCTACAAAAAGTTTTTTCTACAATGCTGAGACACATCAACAGCTTCATACACTTAATACAAAATGGGAAGTTTGCCAATGTGAAGGGAGATGGGTATTATTTGGGTTGACTTGCACATGGCTAGAGCAATTTAAGCAGCACATATTGGCTTGGTGGCAACATTCAACAGAAAACAAGTCTAATGCAACCTCAAAAACATATATTTTATCTTTGTACAAGATATGCGCATCCAAACTGTGGCCCTGATTTATACTTTCTGGGGGAAACCGCACTAACGCAGTTTTGCACCAAAAGTGTAGCTCCATTTCTGTGACCATCCGGGCACCCTATTTATGGAATGGTGCAAGCCGGTGCAAAGGGTAGGCTAGTGTAAAAAACACTGACATATGTCGGTGGGGCTGGCTGTATGGAAGAAGGGGGTTTTGCACCAAAAATGATGTTGGGCAGGTTAGAGTAAAAACAAAATGACTCTAACCTGCCTAGAGTCATTTTCTGATGCAAAACCGTCCATACCACATAACTCCTGTCTTAGAAAAGACAGGAGTCATGCCCACCACCCCAATGGCCAGCACAGGGTAACAGGGTCTCCTGGGCATGGCCATCGCACCCTGTGCCATGTATGGGGGCCCATTTTAGGGCCCCCTATGGCACTTTAAAAAATAAAATAAAATACTTACCTGTACTTACCGGGTATGGTGTCCCCCATCCTTTACTGTCCCTTTGGTGTGGGTGGGGTGTCCCTGGGGCATGGGGAGGGAACCTGTGGGCTTACTTCATGGTGTTCCACCATGGAAATAGGCCCACAGGTCCACTACCACCTGCCCTGACCCAGGCGTTACAAAATGGGGCAAAGCAAGCTTTGAACCATTTTTTGACACCCTCCTCCCTCCCGTGCACCATTTTTGCACAGGAGTATAAATATGGCAGTAAGGCGATAGTCATTTTTTGCACGGGAATGCCTACCTTGCATCTCATTAAGGCAAGGTAGGTTTCCACATCCAAGATATGACTTTAACTCTATAAATCTGGCACTAGACGGGTCTAGTGCCAAAGTATAAATCTGGAGTTAGTTTTGCACCGAATTAGAGTAAAAGATATGATGCTAATTCAGTGCAAACATAATATAAATATGCTCCTGTGTGTGTCTTTCACAGGAACAAACCATGTTACCTTTTTACTTTGCAACAGCAGCATGTAACTGCAAATGCCACATTTTATAAATGTCCAAATGAAGATGACATGGTGAAGGAATCTAAAACAGAATAAGAACAAAAAATTATACAAACTACATGACAAAAAAGACACAATACAAATGATAAATTATGAGGACACATTTCCTAAGAACAATGGAAGATAAAGAATGTAACTGAACACAGTAGTTAAAGTCAAAACTTGGATCAACAGACATTTTTGCGCTGGAATTTCCTTAACTTCCCATTCCTACACAAATGTCCAGCACAGACTTATATACTCATTATATATATTTGTTTTACATTTAATCTAACATTATGTAAAGGTATACTCACACTCATGTGAAGACATTGTCAATAACATCTTGATGTTCGTCAATTCCTTCCTCTTCCTTTTCATCACTATCATCTTCATTTGGCATTTCAACATGCTCACCAGGTGGCTCTTCATGATCTCCATCCTCTGCAATGTACGAGATGTTACACCACGTGGCAATGTTGTGAAACATTCAGCATGCCGTGGTGATTTTGCACACCTTATTGGGTGAGTAGAGAAGGGCTCCACCAGTCTTATCCATATATCTAAATCTGGCCTTTAGGAACCTAAAAGCCCACTCCACTTTCTTCTGTGTTCTTCCTTAGGTTTCATTGAAACAGACTTCCCCTGGCGTTGTTAGATTCCTCTGCGATGCTAACGACTATGGTCAGTTAGGATAACCTAAATCTTCTATATGAATTGAACAAATAAAATTATCCAAAATATATAATCCATTGTAGATCCTTAAACTAGAAATTAACCAAATAATTAAATTTACAAATTGTACTTACCAACAAGCAAGGCCCTATCAGGTCCAAGTTGTGACTTTTGCAGGGCTATTCTGCTGTTCCGCAGTACAAAGGAAACATGTGTTGATTCTAGGAAATGCACACACATGCTTGTGATGTACAAATCGGGTAAACAGACAACTTGCACATTGATTGAATGGAATCTCTCCTGATTGCAGTAGTCCTGTTCTCTGTCATGTGGTGGCATACACATCTCGATTCACATTTGCAAAATCCTCATTTCGTGGAGACTTTCTGAAGCTGTTGATGTGTCTAATCATTGAAGAAAGAACTTATTGTAGCACACCACTGAAAGCTGGTTGTGACATTCCACCAGATACTGCCGGAGTACTTTGGTATTATCCTGTGGCCACAAAAGAGAGTACTGTCATAGTTTTGACTATTGGTGTTATTGATGTGGTATTCCCGTTGTGAGGCAGAATATCTGGCTCCAGCTGATGACATAACTCAAGAATAGTTTGCCTATTTAATCTGGATCTTTTGATAATAGCCCATTCTTCCATGGTGGCAAGGTCCTGGAAATGGTCTAAAATGTGGCTGTTGTCCTTTACCTCCCGCATACGTGCAAATATCTGCATTTAGGAAAAAAAGAAAAATATTATATTAAATATGCAAACATGTTTTGATATTCAACTCAAATCCCATGTCTTTGTAACATTCTATATGTTTCTGTAACATATCTGTACACTTAGTCATGTAAACTAAAACATTTTTTTACATGTCTGATAATTTGTAAATAAAACATGTTAGATGTATTATTTACACAATATTTTTTAAAGCATTTTTCTCAGTAATTACATCAACAGAATTATGAACGAAATCGTGCAACTATTGCATTTAACTGCAGTAACGCACTACATAATACAATTTTGATATAACAAAAATAAGGAACATTCACATTTTGTATATGCAAACAAACTAGCCACCATTTTGAGTGGTGATGACAAACTTAACATTCAAAAATAGACTATTTCAGATTCCAAAATGGCGACCACCTGACCTTGTGGTCAGGACATTTGCAAACATATGATGGTCGATGGAAGTTGATCACGTTGTGGGTTTAAACTCTATGACAGACACAGCCATAGCCCAAAGTGTCTGACAGCAACATACAATAGCCAATGGATATGTCCGTCTCCATTGATGGTCCTGTACATTGTGTACATGTCTGCTGCATTTGTAAAGAAGCTCACTTGCCTTCTAACACTGCAGCTAACAATACCTCCTCCTAATTTACTGCTGTTTCAAGACTCTGGGAGCCATGATGCCAAGAAGAGCAGATGACAGGGCCAAAAACCTTTCTGCTAAGGAGCTGGATTTGCTGGCCATGAAGGTCCTATCCCTGTACAGCCAGCTACATGGCTCACAGAGGAGCAAGCACATGCTTAAAATGAAAATGTCACTCTGACTAACTGTTTTTTATTGAAACATAGGTTAGAATGTCACGTTTTCTTCATTTCCAGAGTGAAGTGTAGAGATTGGGGTGAAGGGAACTCAGTATTGGAGTTGTGAACAAAACGATGTCTCTGAATGCTTTTAAATGTCAGAAAATGTGATTGTAAAGTTACCTTTCAGATAAAGGTAACTCTTCATTTTAGTTTACTCACATATCCAAGTGTTGCACTTTTGAACTGCAGGCCCTTTACTCCTAAAGCCAGGAGACACTGGGCCTGATTACAACTTTGGAGGAGGTGTTAATCCGTCCCAAATGTGACGGATATACCACCAGCCGTATTACGAGTTCCATAGGATATAATGGACTCGTAATACGGCTGGTGGTAAATCCGTCACTTTACCGTCACTTTTGGGACGGATTAACACCTTCTACAAAGTTGTAATCTGGCCCACTGTGTCATAAGTATTAGTGAAACATACAGCCATCTGTTCAAATGTGACAAATGTAAAGTGCAGAAAAATGTTTGTAATATAAATGTTTCTGCAGAATAATTACCTGCAATTAATATTTCTCACATTTTCCAAATAATTAATGTATGCTTCTATTGTCAATGTAAAGCTACAACATATGGCAAAAGGAATGTCACAAGTACATGTGACACAGGCTGTCAGTCACCCATACAAATATATTCTATTCCTACACACACATGTTCATACATCACTAAAGACCACACCTTCTCTGGCACACATGAGAGACCTTTTCATAGTGCTCTTAGTCATAGCACCTGGATATTAGGCATTAAGCCATTAGGTATTAGGGCAATGAAGCTGAGTCTGGGGGTGTCTGCTAGCAATGCACAATTTGTTTAGCCTTCAGTAGCACCCAATGATTTTCACTGATCAGAAGTAGCTCTCACTATTGAATATGTTGCAGACCCCTGGCCTGGATTTGTAAAATGAAGACATGAAAGGGGATAAGAGTACTTAACAGGTCACTACAACCTATTACGTTTCTTGTGAGAAATACATATTAGAAGAGTATGTTGTTCCAACTTTTTAGAAATGCTTGTGATAGATTCCTCTAAATTGTATTGTATTAATACAAGGAAACAAAACCGCACACATATTTCTTTTTTTGTATTGATGCAGGTCAATGCCCATCTAAAGAAGACAATATGGAAGGCCATAGCGAAGAATGTGTGGACCCAGGGGGTCTACAAGTGGTGCGGCATTCACTGTTGCAAGAGGTGGAGGGACCTACAACGCTCCTCCATGAAGTCAGAAGTCCAGCTCCAGAACTCCTCCCAACACGGGAAGTGTGAATGTCGCTCACTGACCCCCCACTAATGGCCCACATACTCGAGGTAGCCTATCCGTTGCTTGATGGAAGGTTCAGATCCCAATAGCAGTATCAAGTTCTTTTTTTGAGTTCTTATTGTTAGATAACTATTTTTTGTTATAGCAACAAATTATGGCATCAATATAAATGTTGGCACACATGCAATACAAAAGAGGAGTTCCGGAAGATGTAAGTTTTGCACAAGGCATCTGATGATGTTCTTTGTTTATTGATATTTGGAAAAAGTTAAAGCTATATTTCTGATCACTACTATAGGACTGTTTTGAGCAGACACATACTTGCCTAAGAAAAAAGAGGTACCAGAATTTTTCTATGTTATTGGACAGTTATACTAAACAGGCCTCAATTTATGATTGTGTCACATGTGATGCTCCATCACAATTGTGTGGAGGTCATATTGGCCCCTGGTGACATAGCATACATGCACTTATAATACAGTGGATGTTTCAAACTTCACATGGGTGAGTTAGTATAATGAATAGGTGTGACTGGCACTCACTGAGTTTTACATTGCACAATTCTGAGGGATTACATAAGATCTCCAAAGAATTCTGTGGAGTGTCGCTTACCCTTCTTTCTCAGCTCATTGATGTCTCAGAGTGATCTGAGGTGGCTGAAAGCCAGTATGTCAGTGACATGTGAGAGGTACATAAAACACCTCTGAACACAAATTCCTGAGCCATGGCCAGCATACGTGCAAAAGCCCCCTGCCCCTCTGTCATGGAACAGAAAATATTAAGTGTATGCATTCCCAAATGCCCCCCTGCCTGACTGCATTTGAGTTATGCTTGCCTGACCCCATTTCTGGTGTTTACCTTGCTGTCATCGATTAGACTCTGAACTCTGCACTACTGCCGCAACTGCCAGACAGAGCCTCCCCATTCACAGCTGCTGCATGCACCTGCACAGACCCCGTCTGAAAGCCTGCCCGCCCCTTCCTCCAGCTAGGCAAAGTCCCTCATCCTCCTTTAAAAGAATACTCTTGCTGTTTCTTTACAATCTGACAAACTGAGAAAATAAATATGTCTGAGCAGAATGTGCGCAGATCATTCTAAGAGGATGAGTATTTTCTCTACTCACTGGAGGACAAAGATGAGGGGGGGTGGTTTTGAACTACAAATTCCATCAGCCTAGCCAGGGAAGAGCATAAACCAGTGGTGGCTGGGAATGTTAGTTTTCAAATGTGCTGTGGGGAGAAGTGAAATATCTCACTGGTGCCTTTTTGTAAATGTAGTGCTGAAGTCTGAAAACCCTCTGTGAAGCCAATTTGGAAGTGACAAGGAGAGAAGGATCTGGTGAGGTATTAGTACTTGTGGTTACTGGGAAAGGAACTCTGCTTTTGTAGGCAAGCTATGGGTGAAAAATATAGACGACATAGTGTGTGTACCATTATAGCAGTGCATCACTAAGCAGGTATGAGACTGAACACAATGTGACTGTTAGTTTTCTGCCTCTACTGTTGGATGCGATGTCATTAAATGGAATGCAGTAGTGGAGGAATGTGCTATCATTGTCTAATCTATATATTCACACAAGTCTGCTTACCAAGTGTCTTTCATGCCTGCCTTTCTTGTACTAAAGGTCTCAAGACATACAGAAAGTCCCCATGAATGGGGTGCTCAGCGGGGTACCATATTATTTTTCCCTACCAGCATTTGTTTTAAAGGCAAGTTGAAAAGTGTTTGCTCCCCACTCCATGGCAGTGCACTGGGCTATGAACTATCCTGATGATGTTGATGATGTGATGTAGAAATGACAGAGCTCTGAACTCTGAGACCTTGGATTTTTTTCTGAGTACAGAGTGTCTTGACATACTGGCGATTGTGACTTTGTTTTAGGTTAAACAATAGAGTTCCTTTTACCTTAGGCTGATTTGTATTGTCTTTTATGTTAGCAACTGCCCTGAGTGTAAGCCAATATTGTAGGTTAGTTAAAATACTCAAACATCAACCAGATGTGAAGCCATGCAGCAAGTCACAGCTCATGACTTTTAAGTATAGGAAAAAGGGACTTCAATTCTTGTGGGAACAATAAGTAAACATGTCTCTTTGAGTATTTATTTTTAGTAATAGCATTTTTGTTTCCACATACCATTTTGGTGTAGCTATAGAGAGTTCAGTGATATTACTGCACATTTAGAAACAAACAGGCTGCAGAGCTCCCGCTCTAGGTCTCCACATGGAGCATTGACGGGTGCCGCTAAACTCTGCCATGCTGCAATAGTGCCACACTCTACGTTCTAAGCAGAGCCATACAAGCTCCGCTGGCTGATCGGAGTATACCGCCCACCACTAATAATGAACAAACAATAGTCAACATGTGATCCAAAATGACTAGAAACATGAGAGCAATGTCAGCATTTTTAGCAAAAACACATCAAAAATATGTTTTCACTTAAAGATTCCATTCAGTTCATGTTAACAGTTGCAGATTGGCATGAAGACTTACTCATCACAAATGTGCATATAAGCCAGTTTGTTTTCACAAAACGTTTTTAATGAACAGACAGGAAAGTGTACACATTGGTGAGAGTGTAACACATACCCCAAAAACAAAATGTTTGTGTCCTTTGTTATGTCCAGGTGACAAATCAATGTTAAAACTTTTGCAGATGGACAATGTACATGTTACAAAGCTTTCTTGCTACATATTGTTTTTGTGACATGAAGTCCCTGTTCAAAGCAACTAATCTGTACTATTCAGAGGTCTTAAACTTAAACAGTTCCAGGAGAAATTTGAAATGTTTAAGGAAATTGATCCAAAATAAAATGTGAGTAATGATTGGAAATTACAAAACAGTGAGACAATGGGTCCATTAAGATGTTCGCTACATGCATGGGGTAATAGTAGAGTATACCTAAGTATACCTAAGTTTGAAGGTCTTGAAGCAGATTATACAAATTCAATCTATGGGACAAAGACCATTGCTAGAACTGTGAATTAGCTCCTGATTCATACAAACACATGTTCTTTAGTGTCACCTTCTAAACTCTTATCGGTCCTTAATCCAGAACCAACTAACCTCTATATTTGGTTTTCCCATTGGGCTAAACTTCCTATTGATAGGTCTTGGCCTGTGGGCCTCACCAAACAAATAGAACCTTACATACAATGATAGAGTGCTGTTTGATCTCCTCTTACCAATTTCAGTTAAAGTCATTCTTTCTAAATGGAAGTCTACTAATCTTATCTCAAATAAGGTAGCCATGGGCCTCCTTCCTCTGAGGAACATACAACTCCAACTCACTCACCCCTAAGATATCCAATGTAATTTGGTAAACACTTGCCAAATTTAAAGAACAATTCTTCATGACGTTTGAGGACCACTGCTCAGGGGCCTTTTAGTCACCTTCTTCTTCAGCTCACATAACTTCCACTCTCTCTTCCCATCCTCCTTTACACCCTATCCCCAAACTGGTTGGCGCTAGTTTGCAATACAACTTTATTTCATTCATGTCAAGGTTATAACACACTGTTAATCTCCAGGAAGTACTCTTCATAAAACTGTGCTCATATCAATCTTATTGTCCAATATTACAACCACGCAGACTTATCATCGGATATGCTAACGTTCCAATATGATTTTTTTATGTTTCCACTGCTCAAAACTCTTTATGTATCACTGATTGTTTTCTATCTCCCTTGTTTTCCCTGTATTTTCCACTGTAAACCAATAAAAAGTTTTGAACAAAAAACCTCATAATCATTTTCTTTTCACACATTCAATGGGAATTTTGTGTCAGTCTTTTCAGTATCTTCAGGAGTAGGCAAAGGGGACATTGGCCATGAAGGCCGGGAAGCAGCTGGCTACTGGGTGTCAGGTGGGGAGAACTCAGATACCAATGGACACAGTGGCTTGGAGGGAGAGGGGACTGGAACTGAGGCCAATAGCTTATCATCCTGTACAGAGGCCTCCTCAAGCAACCATTCCCTTGTGGTGGTAGACCCTAGAGGACCTTTACCATCTTCATCCTTGTCCTCCACCCAGATTTCCAACTCCATCTCCCTCTTGCTCTACCCTAGTTGCCTAAACTTTTAAGGCTGGGGCCTTATTTTCTGCAGGCACCTCCCCCGTCTCCTTGGATGTGCTCAGTGAAGAGGCTATTGACCTGTTACGCAGCATCTCTGTAGGCCAGTCTGCTGTCATGAATGGCATCCAAGGCCCTAGTTGCCAAATGCAACAAATGGTTGCATTTCTGGATGCTACTTATAGTTCAATGGCTGGCATACAAAACCCACTTGCACTAAATAGCCTCTGCACTGACCACATCCCCTCAACCAGCCCAACCTTGTTCTCCTACTCTGGTTCATTTCTCATCCCAAATCCCAACTCCCCCCCAATCCCACGCACACTCACTTCTTTGTAGGCACAAACTCCAACAGACACACTTAGCACACCCACAAAGAAACACAAACCCACAAAGAATCACAACTCCCCATTCAAAAGGCACAAACTACTAACACTAGACCCAGAGGTACCAAAAACAGTACCACAACCACCACACGTATTGTCATACCCACAAACACCACCTCCACACATACAGCCACAATACTCACCATCATAGGCACAAGAGCACAACTATCACGACAACCACAACCACTACCACACAACTACCTGCACACCTACAACCACCACCACACCCACAGGCACCACAACTGCAATATCCACCTCAACAGCACACTCATCCAAACTGAGTCACACAAATGCAAACCAACAGGCCCACCACCCATCAAACCCAAATGCACACATGCCCACGAGCACAAAACACCAGCTAGACCAAACACATCCAAACATACACTAGACACATATGCAGCTGCAAACCATACAGACACACACACCATACCAACACCAACCACACCAACAGCATACTCATCCAAACAGACACACTCACACAAAAGCACACACACAACAACACCAACCAAACACAAATGCACACACTCACCTGAACACCAAACACCTTTCATGAAACACACACCCAAACATACATCACATATACCAAAGCTACATGCACCTGCAAAACAGACAGACACACTCATCACCCACTCAAGTTCCCTCTGCCTCCCAAACCCAATCCTCTCCCACCTCTCCAATCCCTTCTTCTCCACCTGAATTAATTTCTTACCTGTCCCTGACCCATTTGAAACACATACCCACCTGTTGCAGAAAAGGATTACTGAGGTGCCTGCGCTGTGCCCACTAGATGCCCCTTCCTGAGAAGATGATCTGTGGGCAGTGTAATTAAGATGCAAATTCTGGGCCAGAAACCCACCACTTTATGATGTGCATCCTTTTATGAGACATTTATTAATTGTTACATAATAAAGTCATTGAGAGAAGTATATCATTTGAAATGAAAATGTACAAGTCATTAGTTAAAAACAATATTAATTGCGAAAATGAGAGTAACATAAATTTAATTTCATTTATGACAGTGAACAAAAATGTTTTGAATTACATATTTGTACACTGTGTGCATTAGTGATAAACATTTGTAATGGACATGGTAACTTTGGTGCAAACATTCATCATGATAATGGACACCTACACCACCACTAACCTTTTTTAATTTTTTGACCTTGTTAATACGTATGTTTATTTTAACATGATAAGTATTAAAAATAATCACATATGCATTACATATTCATAAAATGTTAGGGCCAGATTTAAGAAAAGTGGTGCTGCACCCAGTGCAGTGTCACTTTCTTTCGCCCGTTAGCAACCCCCTAATGCCACCATGTGTGAATCGTATCTAAGATATGGAGCACCATGGCGGTAGTTAATGAACTAGCTTCAGAATTTTTGACGCTATTCCGGACCTTTACAGGGTTAGCATAAACACTTTTCTACGCTAATCCTGTAAAGCCCATTGAGCCCCCTTGTAAACAATGGTGTGCCTCCTTTGAACACCTGCTCTAAGCAGGTGTTAAAAGTGCCAAAAAAATGATGCAAAGAAATATCCTAGATTTCTTTGCGCCATTATTTTGGCCCCGTAATGGGGGAATGCCACCTTTGCATACATTATGCCTGGTGCAGGCTAATGTAGCGAAAAGGGTTACAAAGTGGCACAATGCATGTATTATGCCACTTTGTAAATTTGGTGTGGCGATTTTGGCCTCGTTGGGCCCCATTAGCATGAAAAAATGATGCTAATGTGGTCTAAGGAGGTGCTAGGGGCTCTTAAAATTGCCCCTTAGAGTTAAATCAAATTGAATGATATTTATAAAATGCTCTAGACTGTGACATTGATACATGCATGAGTTGTTTTAAGTTCACAAGTAACATTGATTTTACATTTCTTGTAAACCAACGTTTTGCCTTGTCCAGTGGAATTTTTACATTTTTTTTAATTTATGTTGTTCCAATAAGGTGTCATGCATATGTATCTGATTTGACAGTTTATGGAATATGGTTAAACTCACCTGTATTGACACATTTTGATTTTGGGATTAATGTGACTTTTTGTGTAGGTGTCCATTAGCATGATGGTATATTGGGCCAAATTTGTAGATGTAGATATATATTTACAGGTGTGTTTGTTCACATTTCATAAATTAGCAAATTGCACATGTATTCTATGCACATTGTTTCATTATTGTTTGTAAGTATTAATTAAAAATGCATGAGTCCAGAGCTAATGTAACCAGACTATTTCAACTGTCACAGTTAAAATAAGATACTTCAATCCAGGCAATGACAAGGTTGAATTGCGTCATGGTCAAGTAGCAGCAGCAAAAAAAGGACTTGTACAATCAGGTTCATGGTGGAAAGGGAAGTAAAAATTAAGTTATATGTCTTCCAACCCACCAACTCAGATATAGGGGGTCATTCTGACCTCCGCGGGAGGCGGAAGCCGCCCGCCTGGCGGGAACCGCCAGAAGACCGTACCGCAGTCGAAAGACCGTACCGCGGTCGAAAGACCACGGCGGTCATTCTGAGTTTCCCGCTGGGCTGGCGGGCGACCGCAAGAAGGCCGCCCGCCAGCCCAGCGGGAAACCCCCTTCCATGAGGATGCTGGCTCCGAATGGAGCCGGCGGAGTGGAAGGGGTGCGACGGGTGCAGTTGCACCTGTCGCGAATTTCAGTGTCTGCTTGGCAGACACTGAAAATCTTGGTGGGGCCCTGTTAGGGGGCCCCTGCAGTGCCCATGCCATTGGCATGGGCACTGCAGGGGCCCCCAGGGGCCCCACGACACCCGTTACCGCCAGCCAGGTTCTGGCGGTCAAAACCGCCAGAGCCAGGCTGGCGGTAAGGGGGTCGGAATCCCCATGGCGGCACTGCCTGCAGCGCTGCCATGGAGGATTCCCTTGGGCAGCGGGAAACCGGCGGGAAACCGCCGGTTTCCCTTTTCTGACCGCGGCTGTACCGCTGCGGTCAGAATGCCCATGGGAGCACCGCCAGCCTGTTGGTGGTGCTCCCGCGGTCGTTGGCCCTGGCGGTCCATGACCGCCAGGGTCAGAATGACCCCCATAGAGTTTTCCCCACCACAGTTGCATGGGAGGGAAGGCACATCATGATTCGCTTGGTGATAAAAGTGGCTCTGGTACCGCTGACAGCCACTTTTGCTTTTGGCCCCACCCATGTGGGTGTAAAAAATTGATGGTGACAGCAGGTCAACCACGGACTATCGCTTTGGGCCTGCCAGCATCTAAATAAAGCAGGCAGACCACCCAGTTAGCGGACGGATTATACAATTGAAAAACAGCTACAGAACCAATATCACCCAGATCTAAATCAGGACTTTTGTGTGGAAAAAGAAAATAACTTTTATTAATGAGTAATGCATCATCCACTATGGAGTATAAGTATCCTAATGTTATTGTGCTAAATGAATAAAGCTGTGCTAGTTAACACATTGGGTACTAATTTGCTACTCTATGCAGTCTGCAGCTGATGCAGCTTGTTGGAAAATGGGTTATTGGTAGGGCAGGTAGGTACCTACACCTAGCAACAAGCCACAAACCTCCACATAAGTACAGTTAGGTCTCAGTAAATTAATCCCAGCTCTACCCTTGGTAGCTTGGCATCGAGCGTCAAGGCTTAACTTAGGAGACAAAGTGTAAAGCATTCAAATATCACAAAACAGTAATTAAATAAAACACAGGAAACAGTTTAAAAATCCAAAACCAATTTATAAAAATAGCTTATATTTTTATCTTTAAAATGACACAAAAACGATTAAAATCGGTTCAGGGGAACCGGAGATATGAATTTTTAAAGTATTATTATTTTCTAGCGCTTAGAAACAAAAAGCGTCAATCGGGTCATCTGGTTGCACCAGGACCGGGGCAAAGTCAAACTTTCAGGCCGACCGCGATGGAGCCCTGCTCGGCTACAAGTCGCGGGAGGCCTCGGTTAAAAAGTTACCTTCTGACTTAGTCTCTTTTTTGATGTTTTTCTTCCCCGGGACGAACCTGCCAGTTGAATCCGACCTCCTGGAGCCCTTGTCCGGATACGCGAAGTCGGTTTCCTCGGTGGTGATTTTTACCTTCGGACTTAGTCGTTTTTTCGAGATGAAAATCCTTCGACCGGGGTAAACCTGGATCTTGATCCGACGTCCGTGGAGCCCTTCTCGGATACGATGGCTGGGAGGTCCCGGTCAACTTTTTACCTTCGGACTTAGTCTCTTTTTTGGATGTTTTTCTTTACCGGGACGAACCACGAAGTCAGGCCGGGTCGCGGTTGAGGCAAGCCGGCTAGAATTTCCGCGTCGGGTCGGTCACTTTATGGAGCTTTTTTTCAAAAATTCTCCAATCTTTTCCAAACTTCTGGGGCTTCACCCAGATGTTCTTTTAAGGTTCTTTTGGGGTCCACAGCTCACCCCAAGGGTCCAGAATTTCTGTGATGGTCCTTGGGAAGTGCGGACTTCAACTCCCAGAATGCACCTGGTGCAAACTCCTTTTTGGCCACTGGACAGTGGTCAGCTGGTCACTTTTTCAGGAGTTGGTGCAGGGGACTCTGGATAGCAATTTTTCACCTGTAGTAAACAGGGAGTCCCTCCTTGAACCAGTTGAAGCCAGGCAAAGTCCTTCTTGTGGTGAAGCCCAAGTGTGCAGCTGGTGCAGTCTTTCTGAGTGCAGGGTCCAGGTGCAGGCCAGGGGTCCAGCAGGGCAGTCCTCCTTCTTCTTTAGTTCCTTTCTTGTTGAATTCTGGAGGGGATCTGAGGTGTGGGTGCAGGTCTGCCAGTTTTATCCTTGCTCCTGGGTGAAAAGCAGGGGGGCCCTGGTTCTCCAATTAGGGACAGGGTCGTCCCCCTGTGATGACCACTTCCTGGGAAGTGTGGCAAAAATCCATCCCAGAAGGCAATAGTCTCTAAAAATCCAACATGGATGAATCTGATTTTTGGAGGTTACATCTGGCTGAGCCCACCCACTGGTGTGGCTAAAAATCATAAACACACCCCTCTCCTGCCCTCTCCTAATCTAATCAAGGGGGCACCTAGCTGTCTGGGGTTGCAGGATGTGGGGGTGTTGCTGGGTGCTCCAAATGTCCTTCTCTGCCTTTGAAGACCAGTTTGGCAGCCCTCCCCCTTCCTGCCTCACCATCTGCTGAGGGGAGATTCTCTCCCCCAAGCATATTCCTTTGTGTGAAGCTAGGCCACTTCACACCTCATCAAGGCAGCCTGGCAGAAGCTGCTGCAGGCTGGCCAATCAGAGCGCAGCAGCAAAAACAATGCAGAGCTGAATTTGGCAACTTTTTAGGTAAAGTCTAAACTTTTTACCTGGACAAGTTATATTAAATCCCACAACTGGAAGTTGTGGGATTTATTACAACAATCAATTTGATACCAAATTCTTGGTATGTAACATTTAAGGAGACTTTAAAATTTAAAATAAAGTCTGCCCATTCTAGCCTATGAAGGCCATTTACTTCAATGAGGGAAAAACGAATTTGGCTGTTTTTACCTCACCAGGGCTTATAAATCTATTTTTATAAAGTCCCTGCTTATAGTTACATGGCACCCAGCCCTAGGGGCACATAGGGCACACCTTAGGGGTGACTTATATGTAAAAATAAGGTAGTTTAAGACTTTGGAAGTACCTTTAATTCCAAAGTCGAATTTGCATATAACTTTAATTTAAAAGCAGCCAGCAAGGCAGGCTTGCTTTTAAAATGACACTGGGCACCTCAGCAATGCACCTAGGTGTGCACCACCTATGCTGTGGTCCCTAAACCTACATGCCCTACCATATACTAGGGACTTATAGGTAGGTTAACTTAGCCAATTATAATTAGCCTAATTTGCATATCCATTTTACACAGAGCACAGGCCCTGGGACTGGTTAGCAGTACCCAGGGCACCATCAGAGTCAGGAAAACACCAGCATAAAGTGGAAAATGGGGGCAAAAAGTTATGGGGCCTCTGCAATCAGCCCTGTTTTCTCACACAACCCCCCCCCCCAGCCCACACGCCCAGGAGACTCAGCCCAACCCTGGGAGAGTCTTCCTGGCTTGTTAGGCGAGGAAGACAGTGAAGAAAACTGGCTGTCCCTTTGCAGGGCCTACTCTGCCTTATATCCTCCTGTCAGGGTCACTCCCTCTGGGTAGTGAAGCCATCCCAACAGTAAAAGGACCCAACTCAAACTGAAACTTCCCTCTAGGGGGGTCTTCCTCCTCTCTCTCTGCCAACTTGGGTAGTGAGGTGCCCACCTCCCCTACTCCAAACTTTGCTAGGGCAACACCTAGCTTACCCAAAGAGGTCACCCAACACTTGAGCAACCCCACCATGACCAATAGGGTCAGGGGGCCTACTTTGCTATTGGCCCTGGGGGCTGCCTCCCAGGCCAAGTACAGTGCTGCCAGGAAGGCTAGCACCCAGCAGAGGCTACTGACAGCTGTCAGTACCCAGAACCACACCCTAAGCTCTCCACTGACAGGTGGCTGAGCTGCTTTAGGGGCATCTTTGGGGTCCTGGCACCCCTCTTGCTGTCTAGAGTGGGGGGCTACCACCTCCTGTGGCAGACACCCTCCTTCCACTCTCCCTTCTGTCAGTGCAGGGGCAACACCTTGCATCTGGACAGCTGCCTGACTACTCAGGACTTCCTTGGGGTCAGGTGAGGCCTCACCAGTGCCAACTCTGGGCTCCCCCCTTACTGGGGCAGAGGGCCCTTGGCTCCCTGGAACTCTCTTTAAGAGTGGCCTACCCTTCCTTTTCTTCTTTCCTTTTCTTGGGGACCCCTGTCTCCTAACTGTAGGGACTGAATCCCCAGGACTTTGGGTTGGGGGGGCGCCCTGGGCGACCACCCCATCTGTGACCAGACTCACCTCTGGGAGGTCATTGCCCAGGATACAATCTAGGGGGAGGTCAGCACTGACTACCACCCTAATCCAGTCAAGGATACCCTCCCTCTGTAGGGGCACTGTGGCTACAGGTTTGGAGGTGACCTCCCCTGTGGCTATCCTGACTTTCTTTGTCTTTCCTGGGACATACATGTCTGGGGTCACTAACCGGTCACTCACTATAGTGTGACTGGCACAGGTGTCTCTCAGGCCAGTGGTAGGGATCCCATTCACTTGAATGTGGTGGAAGTGCCTACTCCCACCCTCAGGGATCACCAGCTTACCATCTGGTGCTGTCTCCCAGCACAATGCTAGGAGGACTTCATCATCTGAGGAATCCTCCTCTATGGCTACACTGGACAGCCCAGTGCTAACCACCTTCCTTGGACAGGCTGCATCTCCTCTGAAGTGACCTGTCAGCTGACAGTCAAAGCAAGCCCTACTGTCCAAGAGTTTTTTTAACCCTGGGTCTCCCTGTCTCTGCTTGTCAGAGTGGGAGTGGGATTTACTCTCCTCCTTCTTAGGGTTCTGGGGTACAGAGGGAGTCTCTGTGGTGGGCTTACCACCTCCCTCCTTAGGTTTTTGGGGACCTGTCCCCCCCTTCTTGGAGTCTCCCCCCTGGGACTTGACAACCACCCTGGTTCTCAACCACTCATCAGCTGCCTCCCCTAGCTCTCTAGGGTTGGTCTGCTTAGAGTCCACTAGATGCTGGCGTAACCTTTCTTGGATACAATTGGTCAAGATGTGCTCTCTCATGATCAGATTGTATAACCCCTCATAAGTATCTACTTTGTTACCAATAATCCAGCCCTCTAGTGCTTTTAGTGAAATGTCCACAAAGTCAACCCAAGACTGGGTACTGACCTTCTGGGTGTCCCTGAACTTCATTCTATATTGCTCTGCGGTCAGACCAAACTTCTTGGCTAAGCACCTCTTCATACTAGGGTATGAATCTGCCTCCTCCCCCCTTAAGGTCAGAAGCCTATCCCTCCCTGAGTTGGTGACCAACTCCCACAAAAGGGAACCCCAGTATTGAGGCCTAACCCTTCTCATTTGGAGTGCCCTCTCAAAGGCCCCCAGCCACTTATCTATGTCATCCCCCTCTACATAAGCAGGAACTACCCCCTTGGGTAACCTGGGGCAAACTCCCCCACCCATAGACACCTCAGCTTCTTTATCGCTGATTCCATCTCTTTTCTCTTTGTATGACCACTTTTTCTTTTCTAGGGCCAGCTTCTCTGCTTCCAAAGCTATGTATGCTAGCTGGGCCTCCAGCTCTCTTTCTCTGATGGATGGGTTCTCTCCTCCTGAAAGGACCCCCTTCCCACCAATAGCTTTGGATCTGCCCCTAGTGACTGTATTTACTGAGGACCGTTCTTCCTCATTCTCACTTAGGCTCAGATGCCTTCCCTCCCCTGAGTGGTTAGAGCTTGCATCCTCCCTTCTTTCTCCCTCCTCTGGAGCTTCTTCTGACTCTACCTCTTGGGCCTCAGCCCATGCTGTCAGGGATGTGATCAGGATTTGCTTCCTGAGATCAGTGGTTGCAGGCAACCCTCTTTCAATACACAACCCCCTAAGCTGGACTACTGTCAGTGTGGGTAGGCTAGCCAGATCAAGCTCCATGGTTCCCTAGTTTTGTGTCAACAAAAACTTTTTGCAAAAATTGGAAACAAGAATTTAGAAAAATTACAAAAATTCAATAATTGAAATTAATCCAAATTAATAATTAATAAAAAAAAATAAAAATTAAAAACAATTTTTGCACTAGGACAATTTAAAGGATTTTTAATTTGTTTTACTTAAAACTGTAACGTGATATTGAACACAAGTACAGGATCCCGTCGCTGCTTCCAATTATGTTGGAAAATGGGTTATTGGTAGGGCAGGTAGGTACCTACACCTAGCAACAAGCCACAAACCTCCACATAAGTACAGTTAGGTCTCAGTAAATTAATCCCAGCTCTACCCTTGGTAGCTTGGCATCGAGCGTCAAGGCTTAACTTAGGAGACAAAGTGTAAAGCATTCAAATATCACAAAACAGTAATTAAATAAAACACAGGAAACAGTTTAAAAATCCAAAACCAATTTATAAAAATAGCTTATATTTTTATCTTTAAAATGACACAAAAACGATTAAAATCGGTTCAGGGGAACCGGAGATATGAATTTTTAAAGTATTATTATTTTCTAGCGCTTAGAAACAAAAAGCGTCAATCGGGTCATCTGGTTGCACCAGGACCGGGGCAAAGTCAAACTTTCAGGCCGACCGCGATGGAGCCCTGCTCGGCTACAAGTCGCGGGAGGCCTCGGTTAAAAAGTTACCTTCTGACTTAGTCTCTTTTTTGATGTTTTTCTTCCCCAGGACGAACCTGCCAGTTGAATCCGACCTCCTGGAGCCCTTGTCCGGATACGCGAAGTCGGTTTCCTCGGTGGTGATTTTTACCTTCGGACTTAGTCGTTTTTTCGAGATGAAAATCCTTCGACCGGGGTAAACTTGGATCTTGATCCGACGTCCGTGGAGCCCTTCTCGGATACGATGGCTGGGAGGTCCCGGTAAACTTTTTACCTTCGGACTTAGTCTCTTTTTTGGATGTTTTTCTTTACCGGGACGAACCACGAAGTCAGGCCGGGTCGCGGTTGAGGCAAGCCGGCTAGAATTTCCGCGTCGGGTCGGTCACTTTATGGAGCTTTTTTTCAAAAATTCTCCAATCTTTTCCAAACTTCTGGGGCTTCACCCAGATGTTCTTTTAAGGTTCTTTTGGGGTCCACAGCTCACCCCAAGGGTCCAGAAGTTCTGTGATGGTCCTTGGGAAGTGCGGACTTCAACTCCCAGAATGCACCTGGTGCAAACTCCTTTTTGGCCACTGGACAGTGGTCAGCTGGTCACTTTTTCAGGAGTTGGTGCAGGGGACTCTGGATAGCAATTTTTCACCTGTAGCAAACAAGGAGTCCCTCCTTGAACCAGTTGAAGCCAGGCAAAGACCTTCTTGTGGTGAAGCCCAAGTGTGCAGCTGGTGCAGTCTTTCTGAGTGCAGGGTCCAGGTGCAGGCCAGGGGTCCAGCAGGGCAGTCCTCCTTCTTCTTTAGTTCCTTTCTTGTTGAATTCTGGAGGGGATCTGAGGTGTGGGTGCAGGTCTGCCAGTTTTATCCTTGCTCCTGGGTGAAAAGCAGGGGGGCCCTGGTTCTCCAATTAGGGACAGGGTCGTCCCCCTGTGATGACCACTTCCTGGGAAGTGTGGCAAAAATCCATCCCAGAAGGCAATAGTCTCTAAAAATCCAACATGGATGAATCTGATTTTTGGAGGTTACATCTGGCTGAGCCCACCCACTGGTGTGGCTAAAAATCATAAACACACCCCTCTCCTGCCCTCTCCTAATCTAATCAAGGGGGCTCCTAGCTGTCTGGGGTTGCAGGATGTGGGGGTGTTGCTGGGTGCTCCAAATGTCCTTCTCTGCCTTTGAAGACCAGTTTGGCAGCCCTCCCCCTTCCTGCCTCACCCTCTGCTGAGGGGAGATTCTCTCCCCCAAGCACATTCCTTTGTGTGAAGCTAGGCCACTTCACACCTCATCAAGGCAGCCTGGCAGAAGCTGCTGCAGGCTGGCCAATCAGAGCACAGCAGCAAAAACAATGCAGAGCTGAATTTGGCAACTTTTTAGGTAAAGTCTAAACTTTTTACCTGGACAAGTTATATTAAATCCCACAACTGGAAGTTGTGGGATTTATTACAACAATCAATTTGATACCAAATTCTTGGTATGTAACATTTAAGGAGACTTTAACATTTAAAATAAAGTCTGCCCATTCTAGCCTATGAAGGCCATTTACTTCAATGAGGGAAAAACGAATTTGGCTGTTTTTACCTCACCAGGGCTTATAAATCTATTTTTATAAAGTCCCTGCTTATAGTTACATGGCACCCAGCCCTAGGGGCACATAGGGCAAACCTCAGGGGTGACATATATTTAAAAATAAGGTAGTTTAAGACTTTGGAAGTACCTTTAATTCCAAAGTCGAATTTGCATATAACTTTAATTTAAAAGCAGCCAGCAAGGCAGGCTTGCTTTTAAAATGACACTGGGCACCTCAGCAATGCACCTAGGTGTGCACCACCTATGCTGTGGTGCCTAAACCTACATGCCCTACCATATACTAGGGACTTATAGGTAGGTTAACTTAGCCAATTATAATTAGCCTAATTTGCATATCCATTTTACACAGAGCACAGGCCCTGGGACTGGTTAGCAGTACCCAGGGCACCATCAGAGTCAGGAAAACACCAGCATAAAGTGGAAAATGGGGGCAAAAAGTTATGGGGCCTCTGCAATCAGCCCTGTTTTCTCACACAGCTGCAATGAACAATTATTCTACATTGATTCCAATGGCCCTGCTCTTCTCCATATGCCATTCAATTCTACCCTGACTCCAAAGAGGGACATGAATAATATATGTCACACATGTCATGTAAAACATGCAAATAATAGATATCCTGACTGTATTAAGTAGACGGTGGAAAAAATTATGCACTGAAATATAGGGAAAGGAACGGGATATATACATTTTATTAGCCACTTTTTCACAGAGTATTTCATCCACAAAACATGAAATCACAGGCACTTAATCTGACTTTACTTCCTGGCTTTACTTCCTGGCCTCACCATCAAACACAAATTATTTCAATCACATTTGCTTGTTTGTACAGAAAGGAAACTTTACTTACTCTCCTGCAGGGCAAGTTAAAGAGAAAAGGTCAGTTAGGTAAGGTGGAGGGTTTGTTATAGAATATTGGGGTGTCACTGATCATCATGTGCCTAAGCTTTGGCTTAGTCAGTCACTGCAGTTGAAACTGATGTGTCAAAAGGGAAAAATCTGAATAGACATAATCCATTATGGAAACCAATAAATAAATATTAAATAAATATATGAACCAGTTGGCCCATAACATATGGTACATGTCAAGAATGATTTTTTTTTTCTCAATACCTTTGGTAGGCTGGTACAGGACATAGAAAAGAATAAAGGAGTGAAGTACAAGGAGGTGACTGAGTGTGCACTGGGAGGGAAGGGAAATACCTTGTTTTTGTTTCATTTTGCAATCCATTGAATGCTTTGTAAATGGTGCATACACTGAAGCAGACACACATTGCACAGACAATACTGCAATGCTGAATTGAAGCATGGTGCAGTTAGGTCATGGCCCATGGGTTGCAAAATGCCAAAGGCAAGGAGGTCATGGATGATGATGGGTGGGATCTGTTTCATTTTACAAGTACAGTGGGTATACAAGTAATTGTCAATAACCAAGCAATATGACTACCACCACCAATCCCTGCCACTGCAACTGCTGTGTCATTTGGAGCACTGGCTCCGGCACTGGTGGTCTGTGTTGCTAGAAAAAACATTACACAATTTAGATGACAGTTACACCTCCCTTTCTTTTGTTAACAAAATACAACTCCAATGCATGTCTACTATTTGGTTCCCAGTATCTTCTCTTCTATCTAAAATATCACTTTGGGCATTTTGTTGGTTGACAATGTTATAAAAGTCAGGTAGTGAAGCCAACCAACAACTTTTCATAATGGCGGGTGAGAGATATGATGATGGCTGTGAGTCATTTGAATTGCAATGAAAGACTAGAATAAATTGGTCAATGAAGGGCATCTGGCTTTGCATAGCAAATGCAATGGGACCATCCTCATATTACTTTCCTGCCATGTTGCACTGTCATTGAAACTACCTGGATACTAAATAATACAGACAATACAACAGTGGGGGTGGTTACCATAACCATGGGCACTCTCTTGTTGTTTGAGCATGGCAAGAAAAAGAAAGCCTTCTCAGCAAATAAGCATAGAATAGCTTGCTTGGGTCTGCAAACTCTGTAATCTTCGCAGCAGTGTACCTAATCTATTCTCTTAGCTTTACAGTACCACTCCACAGGGTATATAAGGTAGGGGGTAAAAAGCTAAGTACTGAAGCAGAAGAAAGCTACAGGTTAGTATAAGCAGGATTAAGTCAGCTACAGAAAACCAGAAATATAGAAAAAAGTATAATGCAGGGATGGATGACAAGAATCAACAAACATTAACTAGAACAAACATTTTTTTTTTTAAAGTCACAATATAAGAGAAACAAAGAAAAATTGTTCTGCTAGGGAGAGGTAAATGTTAGAGAAATACATAATGTTAACAAGAACCTACTGGATCCAGCAGACCCTTCAGCCGTGGCTGTGGCGCTGGTGGTGGTACTTCCACCCATCGCAGCACTAGTTGTGGCAGCCTCAGCCTGACTTTCCGATGCCCTCTTCTACTTTCCCTAGGGTGCTGATGTAAGAAATAAAGAAGATAACAAAAATAGATCAGTGGTATAGTTAATCTCCCAATATTTTGACAGGTAAAGGCAGCAACATATTTGCATTGTACTTTTCTATATTACTAGTAACGAGTTGACCTATTCCTAACTTACTACATCTTACCTAAGGCCTATTCCAAATTTCCTCAACTACATTTGGAACTAATAATGCATAGCAACAAAATATCTTTGCTTCACACTCCCCTTTGATGGGCCAACTCAGTCACCTTCTCTTTTCAATGCATAGATGCATACTACACATAACTGGGAGATTGCTTAAGAATGTACAAGCAACATAAAAAGATAAATACAGAGAACACTAACTCACTGATATTACTACTATCACAGTAGCACTATCTTAGCAACAGGACAGAGTAATTTGAATGGCTTCTTAAATAGCCTGCCCAAGTAAGCACCTACAATGAGGAGTACAACTAGGTAGCACCAACTAGGTAGCACAAAGCAAATTAGATCACATATTTGTATTGTTACATGAACTTGACTTACCTCTGATTGTGAGCAGCATGCTATTTGAAAATAAATTTGCATTGTAGGACACAACAAATACATAATTACTCCAACCCCTGCAAAGTGGATGCCCAAGAAGTCCCGTTCCCGGCTGCAGATGTGTTCCCAGTGGTGTGTCAACTGCTGTTGGGTACGCTGAACTCCAGTATGCCTCAGCACATACCTGCACACCCTCCCCCACAGTAGCCAATGCTCCCGCAGGCGGTATTCACTCTTGTGCCAGCCACCTGCTGTCAAAATTGAAGGTAGATGATCCTGCACAAAAAAACTAATGAGGCTACCTCTGCCTCTGGGAAAATGGCATGGGCCTACACTGGCTACCGAAGGATGTGTGGTTAGCATTTGTAATAAAGGTAAAATGGGTAGTGGACAGATGGGATAGGGGAAGTATTACAGAGATTGAAAGTAGAATAAAAATTAGGCCCAGCACCAAGCACACAGTAGGTAAAACAATTCAGCGTGTTCGTGGAGTGAGGTGGAGTTCTTGCAGAGTTTTTCAGTCACTTTGCAGAATTCCATGTAGCAGAATGCTGTATGTTCTGCCAAGACCTACCACAAATTCAACAGATTGAGTGTGAAAGGTACATTTGTCCAGTTTAACAAAAAGGTCATGTTCTCAGAGTCATGGCTGCACCTTCCTGACATGCTCTATGTGTTCTCTTCTGTCATGTTTTGGGAATAAATGAGAATGTTATTTATCTATACAGCAACACAAACATCCAGTGGATCTTGCAAAACCTTGTTTATGAAATACTGGAATGCTGGAAGGGCATTACATCACCTAAAAGGCATGACTGTATACTCAAATAATCAAAATGTGGTTCAGAAGACTGTTTTTCACTCATTGCCTTCTTTTACATGGATGAGGTGGTATGTACCTTGCAGATCTAGTTTAATGTACACTGTGGACTTCCATACCTGCTCGAGCAAGGCAGGTATCAGAGGCAATAGATATCTGTTCCTAACAGTAACCTTTTACAAGGCCCTCTAGTCTAGTCACACCTTTAACTCACCATTCTTCATTATGAAAAAAGTGATGAAGAGTGAGGGGAGGTGGAATGACAGATGAATCCCAGGGCTTGTAATTCATCCAAGTAGTTCTTCAGCTATTTTGTTTCTCATTTGGAGAGAGCGTAGACGAGACTGCAAGGTCCTGCTCTGCCTGAAACTAAATCTATGCTCCTGGGCAGGATGGGAGGGAAGGGCTGACACTTACAACTGAATGGGCTGGATCCTGAGCCCTCAGAAATGGCATCATAATTCCCTGCAGTGTGTCTGGAGCCTCGGCAGGAAGGGCAGGGTCTTTGTGCACTCAAACCCTCTCTTTGAAGTCTCCCCCAATTCAAGGCACCACTGTGTATAAGAACTGGACTCCTGATGACATCAAATCAGTACACTTCTAGACCTGAGGACATTCTGCCATGAAGAAGGACTGCTGTGCTGCTGAAAGGACTGTCACTACGCTGGATTTTTCAGGACTCCTGCTTTGCTATGCCTACCCTGCTGCCCTCCTTGCTTGGGAGTGAGAAGGGCTCAACCTGCATCTCTACATACCCAGAACTAAAGTGACTGGCTTGCCTCCTTTTCTGAAGTCTCAGGGACATCAGAGACTTCACTACGCCTCTAGACTCTGGAATTTGGTGCCAATCCAGTCTGGGGCACTTGGAAGTGGCTTCTGCAGATGTTTCTACAACAACCCACACATCGCCATCACTGCGCCAATTGGCACTGCTGCATCTCTCCTCGACGCAGACACATCATCGCTGCATTGCCAAGGATAATGCAGCAATGACTGTGTGGCTCGGAATTGACACATCACCCTCCTCACTGATGCATTGACTTCTCATCGCCAGCTGCATGGCTCGACGACTACCCTTCACCTTCATCAAGAAGGGTTCATCAATGACACATCCTGACTGCACGTATCGGAACTGACACATTGCCTGTGCATCACCTCCTCTACTACTGTTGTAAGGTCTCTGACATTGATGCAATCTGCTTTCAGAAGTTACTTTTACACTGGGACAGAGCCTGCCTGCTCTGTGCCAAGCTATGAGTGGGCGAGCACAGGCTAATTTATGTTGTGTAACTGACTTACCTTGATTAGGACTGTGGTTCCTGCTAAGACATGATGCATACTTCTGCCAACCAGAAACCCAATTTCTAACAGCTTCTTAATCTCCAGCATGACATTATCGTACATAATTTGCTCGACTTCTCAGGTTCACAATGGTACATCTTGAGGGCCTGAAACCTGCTTGAAAAGACACAATACAGCAGCTTGTTAGAAAGAAGGTATGTTGGCGGGAGTCTTAAATTCTTTAAGTCCAAAGCTTCTTGTTCATCTGACCTAAATGTTACTAACCATTTTAATCCAGAGGTCATTAAGTCGCATTCAGAAGAAGCCTGTGCCTTCATTGATAATTTGCACCATGTAGATAAAGTTGTAGCTCAAATCAAGTTTATGATACCTCAAAATGGATTCAATCCCATCAATGAAACCCGTAAAACTGGTGTTAAAAAAAACAAGTGGGAAATTACATAACCATCGATTTGCACTTCCGGCTGCTGTAGTAAGCTGATCATTCATATCTCTGCATCCGGATGGTCTTATGAATGCAAGAATTGTTTTTCCAAATTCCCCAAGACACTTTTTGAGGTATCTGACTGAATTCTATTACAAAATCAAAAATCTCAGGTTGATTCCCTAGGCCATTTATCAATAGTGAAGTGGAAGAAGTGATTATTTCTGTTAAATCGAGTAGTTGGTCCTCAATGAGTTACACTTTGGGAAACCCTAGACTGTAGATGGACATGCTCCACTCATTAGCCACATTTATGAACTCACAAGTTACAAAAATAGGTAAAATACGAACTGCTCTTATACACCTAATTAAGGAGAACAAGAATAGCGTTTATGCCTGTTTTTACTTCCTTCTTTATGGCAATTTGTTGAATGTAGTAACATTTCAAATTGCTTTTAAAATCTGTTAGTGTGTTAATATTTAGTAGTCAGGTCAGAATGGGATACTTGATGGGGGTATATCCAGAGATTAACCATAAAGCAGCTTGCCTATATGAGAGCCGATACGCTAGGCCATGATACTTTTTATTAACTGGACTTCTCGACTTATCACAATGTTCATGGCCCATCAACATAGTGATAAGTCAGCCAGTCAATAAAACGTATGGAAATAGGTTTGAAGACACTTCTTCATCTGACTCTCATTTGGCATTTTCTAACACTCATGAAATTGAATCAGTCCCCGATGCCGTCCGCAACTCACACCAGTATATAGAAAAAGCTAAATAGAAGAAACTTTTGAAAACATTGTGGGAAATAAGCGGTGTTTATACCATCCCATTTTCACATTTCTTGCAAACTGCCAAATTTTGATACCAGCAGAATTAAAGAAATATAACACAATTATTAATAAGAGGGAATCTGACACACTACAAAGTAGGTAGGATAAAGCAGACAGATGAAGGTGGTGGATAGAATGCTTCTATGGTAAAAAAAACATTTTTTCAGGATGATAAGAACTGTGGCAATCTGGACTTTCCCTCAACCATACCATCATGTGTTCTCACCTTTGCTTTCGAGCATCTGTGTGGCAGATCAGTAACCTCATGTGATCAGTAAATTGGTATCAAAATAGGGACACAACGAAAGTCTTCTATTTGCCATTTTTAAGTATCATTCAGGCTACTACTATGCAATACCTCTTGTTAAACTAGGGGAAACTTTAGGCAAGATGATCCATCATAGTTTCACCGTGTTGCAACCAAAGTTTTAAGCAGTAGGTTCAACAGCTAGCAATAAACAATCTTCATTTTCTTTGTAGTCTTGCTTGAATCAGAAGAGACAGCACACTGGCACTGATTTAAGAGGGGATAATGCCACTTTAAGCTACATCAGTGTCATTTTTTTAATACTAATGTGGCCCAACATTGCTAAAATCAACACATCAGATTTACAAAGTGGTGCAATGCATGCATTGCACCACTTTGTAACCCCTTGTTCAACATTATGCCTGCACCAGGCATAATGTATGCAAGGGGGGTGTTCCCCCGTTCCTGGGGCCAATGCCAAGAAAATGGCACAAGAAATCTAAAAGGTTTAATTGCCCCATTTTTGTGGCATTTTTAACACCTGCCCAGAGCAGGCGTTAAGAGGAGGCACACCATTATTTATAATGGGACTCAATGTGCTTTGCAGGATTAGCGTCAACATTTTTGATAAATTGCCAAACTACCATCAAAAGTGTTGATGCTAGTTCCCTAACTACCCCTATAGTGCAATGTATATTTAATACGGTACACGCATGGTGGCATTAGGGGTGCGCCAAGGGGCGCAAGACAAGTGGCGCTGCAGTGGATGCCTGAAGTTTTTTTTTTATTTATTTATGTTTTTAAACATATTCAATTTCATGAATGTGCTCACAGAAGGGCAGATAGTGCTTAATGCACTTCATGCTTTGGTGCTGCATCGGGACCACACATACAAAATGTTTTTGGGCTGGAACAAAAACAAAATGGCATTCCCCAGTAATATCCCTAAAACACGTATTAAATTGAGTAGATGTACACAATAGTCTAATCAGTATGTTTTTTCACAGTCAAACCATTAAAAATACTTTATAGTTACTTCTTTCAATGTAAAGATTCCCAGTTATCTCTGTAGAATATGAAATTATGTATCTCAACTTCCAAAAATACATTTATGTACAGTTCACATCCCTGAATTTTGAAGTAAGCAATGTCACTAAGGTCTAAAAAGTCTCATGTCCATAACATTAATCTGTTAAGTTGTATGATATCTCCTCTGAAGAATCTATGCGCTGGAGATAAATTCTCCGATCTGAAAAAGTGGTACACAATTTACAGGTGAGCAGACGTCCGGGTAGGTCCTCTTTGTGTGATACACCACAAACCCCAATGAGCTGAACGTTACCTTCTCCCTACGACCTATGGGGCCCTGTCATAACTTCCTGCAGGGCTGGAAATTCACACATGTCTGAAGTTTCTAAATGGTACTATCAAATTAATTTAACTTTCTAAGACTGAACATTAATAGAGGTCACTTGTTACACTTGCAGTGGTAATCATTAGTATATCACCAAGTTGACATTTGTAGTTCCCAACTAGGGAACTTTTATTCACTTGTGGTCCTGAAAAAGCACTGTGGATCAGATTCTCCTGGACCACCAGGTGTGAAACATGTCAACCTTTACTCACTTTTGACTTCTATGGCTACGTGGGTTCATTACCTTCCCAAAGTTGCCCTCAATGCCTTTTTGGTGGCATTTTAATCCCACCAGGAGTACTGTGTAATTAAATTACTTTTTGGTAACCCCTAGACAGTTTTAGATATTCACTTCCCCTTACACTTGAATTTAGTTCTGCTTATTTGATCTAACATTTTAGGATACACTCATACTTATAGGCTTCACAATACGACATGTAATCAAAGAATCTTCTCTAAAGTGACCCTTCGAGGGGCCCGAAGGACATTGCAGTATAGGTCCTATGAGGAGCAGCCAGATGATGAAGCATGATATCCCTTTTGGGATGTGTGATTGCACCAAAAATTTAGAGACCAATTTACCCTACTGTGTGACATGAGAGAGTGTGTAGCCTTCGATGAACTTCTCTGTTAGGAACAGTATTCCTTCATTTTTTCAAAATTAGGTTTGCCAGACATATCTTCAATTTTGTTGGTCAATAACATTGTTTCATCCAAGTCAGTCATTCATTGACTTAGGACCTCATTAGGAGCCTGGCGGTCCAAAGACTGGCAAACTCGCGGTGACCATCTGACCAACCCACTCCAGGTAGTCTGACTGCTACATTACGACCTTGCCAGTGGGACCACCACGTACCGCCATCAATGCTGGGAACAAGGCTCGCAACAGGAAGATGTCTGCCAGACTCCTGGTCAGCCACAGCGGCATGGAGAGGCTGGTAGAAACACAGTGATGGGGGCCACAAGAGGGCCCATTCACTGCCCATGCCCATGTCATGAGCAGTGCAGGGACCCCCCTGCCCAGCTCCTTCAGAATGTGTACTGTCTGTTGTGAGAACAGTGTGCATTCCCAGGGTGCTAGTCTGCTACGGTTTTGGCCTTGTCTCCCATAAGGGAGCCGAAACCAATACTATAGCACTGTTCCCACCGGACAGCATAGCGGGAATGCCACAGTACAATATTCTTTCAGTCAGCCCGGCAAGAAAATTGTAATATGACATTTGGGGTACTGCTGGCACAGTGGCAGCATCCTCCCTGAGGCTTTGGCAGCCCCGCACTGGGCCGCCCAAAGTCTCAATGACCCCCTTAGTTTCTATTTAAACTACTTATACATTTGCCGTTTGTTCAAAGTCTACAGCTGAGAAGACACAATGGGCCTCATTTATGAGGCCCGTGGTACAGGGTGGCGTAGCAAGTGGCTTGCTGCGGCGCCCTGTGCCACTGGGAAAGGGCAGAAATGTGCCGTTATCTACAGGATATGCCACATTTCAGTCCTCTCCCCCTGTGCTGGCACACAAATTGCTGTCTAGCGCCAACTAAGGGACCCTTGTATCATGGTCCAAGGATGCCTGCATTGCAGGGAAGATTGTTTTGTACAGGAAGGGACACCTTCCTGCACAAAAACAATCACAAGACGTGTTTTCCTCTTTTTATGTTTGCTGCAGAATGCAGCACACATTGACAGAGGAAATAACATGGAGAAATAAATATATTTCTCTCTGTTGCTCCATTCTTATGCCAGCCTTGTGGTGGAGTAGTAATCTGACACATTCCCAGACTTTTAAATCGGGAAATGCATCAGATTCCTCCAGGTTCCATGGGTGTTGCATTGGAACACCCCAAGCAACACGCATGAAATGCCCCTTTCACGCAGTCAAGTTGTCCAGATATACAAGGCAATGAAAAGCCATGCAAGGTGGCTTTGTGTGGTATTGTAAATATTGGCTGGCACACTGAGCCACCGGAATGTAAAAAAATAATAATAATGATGCTCATGTAGCGCAGTGTGCCGCTAGGGCCTAGTCAATGAGGCCCATTGTGTTGACAAGCTTACTGTCAGCATGTTCTCCTTGGGAAGCCATGTTGAAAAGGAATTCCAAGGAATTCACATATTGCAATGCTATCACTCTTCCATACATTTTCCAGACTCTTTACTATTCTCCTGGTTATCAGCACATATTTGTTGCTACCCAGCATCTGTCTGAAAAGTACAAATCAATCTGAATGTCATTACAGACTTATGTGCTTATACCATAACAGACTATCTTCAACACTGGGTTGGCCAAAACTTTTTATATGAATAACCCGCATGTATTTATAATAACGTCACAAGTTAGATTTTGGAAGGAGAGGAGAGGTTGTTTCAAACATAATGGAGTACCAAACCATCAGTTCACCTATATCATTTAGACCCATCTTGGCTCTATCATCAGTAAGCTTGCTCCAATGGCCTGATAGAATAAGGCTTGTCTGAGAAAGGGTAATATGTTGCCAGCCCCTTTTAGGGTGGAAGCATTAATGTGCTTTTTTCCTATCCATTGCATCCAACTAAAAACTGGTAGTAAAGGCCAGAAAAAAACAAATAATGATCCCCACTCCTTGGGAGATAACTCCCAAGGTTTGATAGTCATTTTGTTAGCTTTCAGAAAATAAAATCCCACTTTGGGAGTTTAAATCTAACAAATGAAAACTTTGTAAAAGTTAGGTGGATGGATAGGAAAAATAAAGTTAGCCATCTACCAAATGTAAAAAAAAAAAAAAAAATTAACATATTCATTATTACTTTTACTAGTATGATGTTCTTTCAATGATCATTGCTGCCCTTTATCACATCAAGTACCAGAACTAATATGTTCACTGTAGGAAACTGCAAGAGAAGGAGTAAAGGATGGCTCCTGCTCCGGCCGAGGAATAAGGCCAAGTTCGAGAGAGCCGTCCGGAGTCATGGAGGCCTTTGGCCTCACCCTGCAGCCCCCACCACTTTACGTACCATGGGAATCCCTCTGTGTGAATGAAATCCCTGCACGAGGCAATTTACTAGCAGCACAGCTCTACCAATAGCATTGTAGATTGTTACACAAGACACATATTAAGTGAGTGCATTAAGCTTCAAAATTTAGAAGTGCCCCCCTCCTGGTGGAGGTTGAGCCACTAAAGCACATTAGGGGTTTGGAGTGCTGTCCCAATGATGCCACTAGCAAACACTAGCGGGTGAGGGCCTCTCAAATATCTTTTTAATACTTTACATCCATACTGACTTATCTGGGTTCCACTCTCCTGTGATTGTTTGAACCCCTGATGAAGTAAATAGGCCAGTTTAAGCTAAAGTGATCTCCCTATATTGTTATGTGTTTTCCCGTATAAGTGTGGGTGTACTGTGATTATGGGGATCATGACCCCCTTAGGGGTCAAATGTGATTTCAATGTAGCCTAAGTTCTTTTTAATCTGCCTTATATATATATTTGTATATGAATGTGTAGAATTTATTAGTCTGTGTAAAAAAATTACTTTTCCTTTTTCCAAAGAAAGTGAGTGGGCAATCACTTATTAAATGTTTTTATTGAGCGACAACCAATGGTCATTACTAGCCACACCACCTCCCCTGAATAGGCCTTGGACTGCTCTGCTTTGTTGCCCTGAGGGAGTCAAGCACTACAATGAGGTGATTGGTTCCTAGTAAGGAAGAGTTGTGGACCTATTACTTGCCGATGCATCACAATCTGCAAAATTAATAACTCATTTTCTTAACATCCTGTGCTTAAACCTCTGGTAGCTTGGCACAGAAGCAGTCATGCTTAACTTAGTGGCAATGTGCTTTGTATTTATGCAGAACTCAAACAGTAATAAAGTGAAAACGCAACGGAAGAAAAATTTAAAACATTTAAAAAAAAGATAACATTTTAATAAATAATTGGATACCAGAATAACAAATATAAAATCAGTAGAACCAGATTTATGAATGTTTATAAATGTAAATAAAACCTAGCACCTAAATGATTAAAGTGTCAAATGCAGAAATCTAGGGCCTTATTTATTCTTTTTGGTGCAAAACTGCACTAACGCAGTTTTGCACCAAAAAGTTTTGCACTGGCTTGCACCATTTGTTAGCACCAGCTAGGCACCGTATTTATGGAATGGTGCAACCTGGTGCAAAGGGTAGGCTAGAGTAAAAAAAAAGACTTTAGTTGGGTGGGGCTGGCGGTATGGAAGAAGGGGGTTTAGCACCAAAAAATGACTGTAGGCAGGTTAGAGTAAAATAATGACTCTACCAGAATAGCGTCATTTTTTTACGCTTAACCTACCATACCACATGACTCCTGCTTTAGAAAAGGCAGGAGTCATGCCCACCACCCCAATGGCCAGCACAGGGGATAAGGGTCCCCTGGGCATGGCCAGTGCACCCTGTGCCATGTATGGGGGCCCATTTGCAACATTTACCTGTACTTACCTGGGATGGGATCCCCCATCTTCTGCAGTTCCTCTGATGTGGGTGGAATGCCCCTGGGGCTTGGGGAGGGGACCTGTTGGCTTATTTCATGGTGTTCCACCATGGAAATAGGCACACAGGTCCCCTAAGCCCTGCCCTGACTCAGGTGTTAAGAATTGGGGCAAAGCAAGCTTTGCACCATTTTTTGACCTCTCCTCCCTCCCGTGCACCATTTTTGCACGGGAGTATAAATATGGCGTTAAGGCCATAGAGTCATTTTTTGCACGGGAACGCCTACCTTGCATCTCATTAAGGCAAGTTAGGTTTCCACTTCCTAAAAATTATTTTAACTCCATAAATTTGCCGCTAGACGGGTCTAGCACCAAAGTATAAATATGGAGTTAGTTTTGCATCGAATTAGACTAGAAACAAATCCCACTAATTTGGTGTAAACAGAGTATAAATATGTCCCCTAGTCCTGCGAAATCAGAGCAAAGCCGAAGGTTGTGGCTGACTGCAATGGAGCGAGGTTTGAATACACAAGGTAGATTGGGCCCAAACTGTGCTTTATTTCAGATTTAGAAGACATTTTGAAGAAAAAGGTCTGAGAAGGTAAAGTTCAGCAGGGCAAGGCATCCGGCTGTGCCTGAGGAGTAGATGTCATGGCCGCAGAGAGATTGTTAAAAGTTGTGGTGAAAATTTCTACAGTAGGACTTAGGGCCTGATTTAGAGATTGGTGAATGACCAATGTGACGGATATCCTGTTCACCATATTACAATTTCCGTTGGCTGTAATGGAACCTTAATACGGAGAACAGGATACCTGTCACGTTTATGACAGAGTAACTCCCTCCTCCAAGCTCTAAATTGGACCCTTAGGGTCTTTTTCCGAAGTTGAAAAACTCCAGAGGGATGATGCTTCAGGCTGTAGCAGACAAGTCACTGAACAGAATCTGCTTTTGTGGAGAACGTAGCAGGGGCTATCATGCAATCAGGTGGCAGCCCATGTTTTGGATTTTGGCTGGTTGGCACATCTAGAACCAATTCCAAGGGTTCAGGACTGGGCGGAATCCACTTGGAGGGTAAGGACTCACTTTTTTGTCCCTGTAACCATGAACAGGAGGCCAGCACTCTTGCCTGTAAAGTCACTCAGGTTGTCCTGAGTTCAAGCAGAAAAGCTGGCCTCAATCAGCAGGGCTATTCTCTGAGGGCACATGTCAGGCTTCAAGCAGCAGAGCAGTCGGCTCAGAGCAACAGGACAGTCCTCTGAACTACAAAGCAGACCTCAGGCAGAAGGACAGTCTTATGAGAGTCCTCCACAGAATCAGAAGCAAACTGAAGAGGGGTTCAGAGGGTCCTACCTTTATACCAGGCAGTAGATTAAAGTGGAAGAAACTATTGAAGTTTTCTCCCCACAGATGGCCCTGGAATGTCTTGCCTCCTTGAGCACACTCCACAACTGCCTATGCTCCTACACAAGTATTAACCATATTTTCTACATCCTGAGCTTCACCCTCTGGCATTTGACACAAAATCAGTTAGACTTAACTCAATAAAGTGAAAACAGAGCACAGGAAAAAAAATTTAGAAAAAAGGAGACCATTTCAATGAATAATTTGACACCAGAATAACAAACATCCAATCAATAGAACCAAATTTACGAATCTATACATCTGTGAATAAAAAATAGCATGTAAAATGTAAAAGTGTCAATTGCAGACATCTAGGTTATGTCAAGTTTAGGTTAAGGTTATGGCTGACCACAATGGAGCAAGGTTCAGATACACGAGGTGGAGTAGGCTCACTCTTTCCTTACCTTCCGACTTAGAAGAGACTTTCACAAAAAAGCTCTGAGAAGGTAACAAAAGACTAGTGTGAAGTTCTTTGTGTGTGTTTGCTGAGGTAGCTCTTTTGAAATGTAAGTGGGGCTGTGCACAGCTCTGCCCCTACATCATGTCCAGATAGCCTATTCTACTAACACCGAGCCCCACTTGGTGTGACTGTCTTGGAAGAATACAGAATGGCCAGCTGCCAACTTTACCTAGCTAAGTGACCCAGGAAACAGGCTGCAGGTACCAAATGGTTAAAACAAGAAAATGTCAACTTACTAAAAGTGGCATTTTCCAAATTGTGACTTCAAATCTGACTTGACAATTAAAGAGGGTTTAAAATTACAATTTCATTGACATCAAACATGACGTCTCAAACTTTGCCAAACAAAAGTTAGCACTTATTAAATGCAATAATGTAACCCAATGTTATTCAATGGCAGAGGGAGGCCTCACAATAGTCAAAACAAATGTAGTAGTTTTCACTACCAGGACGTGTAAAACCTAAAAGTACATGCCAAATGCTTTGAAAACAATGCATCCTGTTATAAGGGCTGCTTAGGCCCTACACTAGGGGTGACCTCTATGTATTACAAAATGGATGTTTAGCCCTGGCAAACGGTTTATTTTGCTAGGTCAAATTTGCAGTTTAATAATGAAACAGGCTACAACAGCAGTCCTGAGACATATTTTGAAGAGTTCTTAAATGGGTGGCACAATAGGTTTTGCAGGTCCACTACAATACTTTAACTTACAAGCCCTGGGTACATATTGTATTACTTTACTAGGGACTAAATTAAATGTGCTGATTGAGTTTCAGCCAATTTTACCATTTAGAGCAGTGTGCACAAGCACCTTAACACTGGTAAAGTTCACAGGGTCCTAAGGCCAACAAAAATGAATTTCAGTACACAGGAAGGGAGAAAGCAAAATGTTTGGGGGAAGACCACCCTAATGGTATAGCCCTCACCTAGAGGAGCCACTTTACAGAGGCATTTTAGAATATGCAACACGGTATTTCAGTAGTGATGCTTCATACTGTACTAAATATAATTTAGTTATATGCAGGCGGAGATTTCCTCCTGTCCTGTATCCCAGGCTCAAGTCACAAAGGGCCTGAATCACAAATATTTACTCATGTAGAACTGTGTAGTTCCAGGAGTAAGTCTGTACTAAGCAGGGAGTACTACAAGATGGTAATTCAATTGCAATTCACTAAAGTTGCAACCACATCTGCTCCAGTAGTACTACAATGCAAACAACCTCAGATCTATTCCAGCTGAGTCTTGGAGTAAGTCAGCCACTGCTCATGGTCACTCTTAGGTTCTGCGAGGGAATCACATACAAATCATTGGAGGCAGTGAATAACACTATAGTCACAAAGCCCAACTCCTAAATGAATACAAAATGAAAAGAAAAAAATGGGTCTATTACTTACCCAAATATAATATACCGCCTTTTACGAGTGTTAAACTGAAAATGTAAAAATGATTATTATGTTTTACAGAAATTGTGAAAGATTTAATTAATTAAAACATATGTATTTATATACGGTTTAAAATTGCACATTTTCAAATACAGCTTTTTGCACAAGTTGCATAAGAAAATGTAAAAAAAGTTCACATAACTATGAATATTGCAGACAACTATAGAAGTCTCAGTCATAATAATGCAAACATAACAAATACATACACATAGAAAGCTGTGAAATCTAATTTGTTAATGAACTTTAAAAAACACAACTCATTGCACATCTAACACTATTCTTCACATGCTCAAAAACACATTATAACACATGACATTTCTCAAACACACATACACACAGACACACACACACACACACACACACACACGTAATACCTAGTTCTAAAAAATCTATCATTAGTAGAAGAAATCAGAGCCCATTTTTGAGCTTTAGTTAAAGGGCTCCAGTGACAATGTTTTTGTGTTATTTTTTTTAATTGATGCCTGTTTCCTTCATTTTTCAGTTTGTAGTCCTATATAACTTACGTCAAGATCTCTGCCTATGTTATGTATAAAAGTGTTTGGGTGATGAACACCTAATGTATGTTCAGAAAGTTACTACCAATACCTTTGTGACTTAATGGTAAATTGTATGTGTCCCCACTCTCAAAAGCAAGAAGATGGGGAATGTAATTCTACCTATAGACACAAATCTCTTCCCAGAAATAAAGAACTGCATCTAGGCAAAGTGTACAAAGTGCATAGAGCATGCAGAGTTTGCTGACAGTGGGTTGACCTTCATTAATTGGGTCTAAACATAATGTAGAAATAAGGCAAAAGTGGTCATAAAATTCAAGAGTAAGCAAGGTGTATTACAAGCACTAGGTATGTCTAATCATAGAAAAATCTTTGTGAATCAGCATCATCATATTTATCTGAATGCTTGAGAGTTAAATAATCCTCCTCATTTCATTAATACATGCTCTTAGTGGACCTGTGTTATGATATTGTATTCCAACAATGTGTGGCATTGATGTTCATGTATCTAACTGAGCTTGCCATTTCCAGGACTTGACTCAATAAAGTCTCCCATCAGTTATAAATATTCTGATCCTCTCAGATAGATCTATCAAAATCTTAGGCCATACATATATTACAGGATGAGGGAGGGCAAATACATACAAAGATTCTATCCAACTCAAAAGGTGAAGGGTTCTACATTACCTCATTTTCCAATGTTGGAAAGTATGTTGGAAGGTAGAACTCAAGATGACCAGTTCAATCTCCCACCAAAACGCACAATATCTGTCCCCTACGAAGCAATAGTCACATATTCATAGAGCAATTGATAGAACTAATCATTTAGAGATGTAATTGTCTACACAGTCCATCTGATTAGGTAATATTAACACACATCGGGTCAGAAGGAGTGACCTTTACTTCTCTAAGAGCCGACCTAAGCAGTAATAATCCAACACAACTCTGTAAGATTCACTCCCATGGGAAGGGGTGTATCTTTGGTTTTCTGGTTGCAAACGAAAGAGCTTTGAAGATAGAACTCAGAATACTAGAGGACTGGTCAGACATCATTCCTTTTCCTCTCATCTCATCAAAACTAGTAACAAATAGCCAGGAAAAAGATCCAAGCAATGGAAAAGATATGATAATGATCTCAATATGTGTCACCCATATAATGAATTTTACAAGAAAAAAACAATTCAAATGCATAGTGGTAATCTATTGATCAAAATGAAGATAGAGAGAGATTGAAAAGGTTGGAATATATGTAGCAGCAAGATTCATCAACAGAAGATCTGGCATCTCTTTGAATTGAGAGAAAAATTATAAAACATTACACAATTGAGCAATTCAAGCCAAACACCTCATTTTAGATCTCAATTGGGGCCAAACTATAAACCATACCAAAATACAGTAATAAGTTGTGAAGCATCATGCCAAAACATTTCCTTCTTTTTTGTCAAAATGCAAAAAGTAGAGTTAAATTATTTTTTTGTATATTTGAGGAAGAGATTCAGAATGTTGAACTCTCTCAATTTACCCAATCAGTTTACAAATTACTACACAATCTATTTTGAAAAACATTTTAGTCTGGAGTATAATCACGGAAATTACTAAATGCAAATTCATTAAAACAAACACAACATATATTAGATTGCACTCATAGGTTCTGATTTATGACAAGTTAGCACCACTTTTGTGTATAAAACTGTAACTTTTCATAAATCAGGCCCTTAATTTACTGATCAAATCTAATATCTACCACCACAACCAGTCCTTGTCTCGCTCCATGCTAGACATGTCGGATTAACTCTTCATTGAATCAGGGAAAGGTCTGAGCCTGTCTTAAAAAATAGTGCATGCTTAGTCTAAAAGAACAGAAGCTGCTCATAAAGTTTAAATATCTTTCATTCTGTAATACATATCCCATTTTACCCACAGTCGGAGAAAGCACTATATAATCTAAAATGAAATAACTCATTACAAATCCTCACCTATCTAATGGACTACAGCTAGGGTTCAGATCTGGATGTTGCACAGAAACATTCAAATTAAAGAAATTATTAATGATGCACTGAGGTTACTGGGCAAGAGTGTATCATGTCTTTTTATGAAGCTCAACCTATCAGAACATGTTTCAGACAGTAATCCCCTGTAATGAACACACTCAAGGAATGAATAGGTATAAGGGGCGAAGGACTGAGACAGCTATCATCCTAACTGGAAAACTGGATTTAGACACAATCTCTCAGACCCTTTGCCTTCAGGCCAGGGAGCATTACAACTTCCTCACCATTTGTTTTTTAATTTATATTAAGAACTCTGTCCATGATCTGAAAGACCCAGATACCTCACATCATCTCTTTGCAGATGATATGTAGTCACAACTTAACTTCCCATCTCCAGAGGAGATGCTCTTTCTAGGTTGAACGTAGAGTGCATTCAATCATGGATTTTTTTTAACACCTGAGTTGAAACCCACATATAAACAAATTCCTGGTCATAATTACACCTTAAAGCTTGATAAATGTAAAAGGATGTAAATCTCACATCATTGAATTTCTAAGAATCCCTAGGCTAGATAACAATTAGAATCTAACACCAAACTGTGTAGCAGAAAAATCCTCACTATTAAGGAGGAGATGTGGCTTAGCGGTTAGAGATCATGATCTTGGATCCCATGAATCAGGTTTGAGCCCCAGGTCCCAACCTTGGTCCTTGGAATGAGGCTCTAATTCAGCCTCAGCTCCACAGTCCATGTTTCTGGTCAAACCACCTAATCTCCCCATGTCCCAAAAAGATGTGCAAAGCAACCTGATTCTCTTGTTAAGCAATCTCTTAACCCGGGCAAAATATGCTCTATGTAAACCTCCTATACCATAATGGCAATTACATTTCACAGTGGGATTAAATATATCAAACTTGATCTGGGTTTTAGAATGGTGGTATAATCACTAGTGATATTGCATCTCAACCATTGGAAAGCATTACTCTTAGAAATATCCTATGAACTACATGTGGGGGTGTGGTCTTAGAAGTGAAAACTTTGACCACATCACACCATTTGCATCATGCATATGATTTTGAAATGAGGTATCATCATGTTTAAGAATATTTATTGATTTTAGAGAGATTGCATAGTTAATGCCACACAAAAATGTTATCACCGCTATAAGGAATGAACATGGAAGAATTACGTTAGACGTATGTAATCAATAACTTACATCAACATAAGTAAGCAGTCAGAATGTCAACTAACAAAACAATAAAAACAAAAAAATAGCTACTATAAACATTTTAACCAAACAGTATACGTCTTATAATGAATTACAGTTGGCAATATATAAGAAAACTCCACATGTTAGATTTACTTAGAGTGCATTCTTTAGTGCAAACTAATGAGAAATGACCTTGTCTAAGGAAAATAATGTATTTCCACCAAGCATTAGCCAATAATAAATTTGCATCTTTCTGGTGTGAACTTATTAATGTGACATCAGTGGAGATAAGGAAATCATAAAGTTTACAATCAGCATGAGATAATACAGTTTTAAAACACACACAATTTGTAGATTAGTACATGAAATGATAAATGCACTTATATATTAAACAGCTAAATAATAATATTCCAAACATCAGTCCAAAATGTAAAAAACATAGGAAAGTCATATAATACATGTTGTAAACTTCCTAAAGTAGTCTTCCAAGGACAACAATTTGATGTATCTAACAAATTCATTTTGAACAATTTAATTGGTGACCAAAAGCATTGGTATAAAAGGCAAACATTAGTTTGATTCAGAGTAGCCAGGATATATCTAGCGATATAAGATGACTAGATAGATTTCCCATCCACAGGGGATAATTGTATATTGAGGGTTAGAGACCATTTTTGAGCCAAAACTTAAAAAGGAGAGGGAGTAGACTTGAGTTTTTCAAACACTTTAGATGCTATGTGTCCTGACCAGTTAACAAGGTCAAGACTCTAATAGATATTTGAGCAGGCAGTAGTGAATTAGAATGCATATTAAGAATTGTATTATACAATAATCCATAGTTAGGAAATACAGATTGAGAAAGGTGGTACTTGGTAGTTAGCAATTCGAGTGAAGCTACAGGTTGAACATCAATTAGCATTCATTAAGAAGATACAATAAGAACAGTCTCCACACCAGTCATGACCTGAATTCAAGCTATTCAGCATGATGATATAGCTGTATTTATAAGTGGTATGATAACTGTTGTTTAAGTTGAAACACCTTCTACTTCGGTATTGTTCATGCCTCAGTTTCAATCCTCTATGCAGTGCGAACAATGCATTCTTCAATGGAGTTCTTTGTCAAATGGTTAGTCAATGTCAGTGTTTTAAGATGATACATTTCAGTTACTAACTCCAAGTATTCTGACTACTAGCACACACACTCTGTCTGTGTGTATTACAGTTTATTTCTACCTAATGAAAAAGGACTTCCCTAGCATAGATGTGTGCCCTTTCATAGCATAAGGCTATGCTACATTGATAATCAATATGAATTATTTTTTTCTACTGCAAACCTGCAGAAAGAGTGTAAACCTCCACTTAAGAGCCCAAGTGGTAAAACTCTCCGAATGACAATCCCTCACTTCGACTTGTTGGATGGGCGCCATTAAATTGTAAAATATTTCTTCTGTCAGAATTCTCAGATTCAAAACTTGAATTCTCCATTTGTCCTCAAAGCCAGCTATTTTAAGTTGGAGTCCCAAAGATAAAACCATGTAAGTAACATTCAACCAACTACATCATTGTTAGTGTTTCCTATGTATAGGTATGGCTCAAGTCAAATTCTATAAATATGAATTTTAATTTTGTTGAATACAACAAATTAGGTATGATTAAAATGTTTCTAGGAAACTAATATACATTGTAAATGACCTATGGCTTTCACAAGTGAGAGTAATGAAATGACGGAGAAAGGTAAAAATCCCCAGGAAAACTAAAAGGATGTTAAGGCTGTTCCCCGTGTGTTCATTTTCTCAAAATTATAAATTTCTCTGAAAGTGGGGTGACAAATCATCAAAGTAATAAGAATAAAGTATGTTATATTTGCTGTTTTGTGACCTGGTTAAGTAAAGTGAGAATATCTAGAGGCTTATATTAATTCTACAATATTTTAAATTGATCTTCTGCTTAAATGAGAGGCTGATGAGAGGCATCATGACCCACTCATCTCTATACAATCTCTTCCTCAGAGTCTTGAATTTCACCTTCCCTTTTCCTTAGGATCATGTTAGATTTTCAGTATTCCCAGGACATAGTTCTTCCTGTTTTTGTCATTCACCGGATATGGGTTGGTCAATGAGGGTGAATTTGCAGAACATCGGTTCATTTATGATGTCTATCCACTTGCAGCCTTTGAATTAGGCCATGTAGAAAAGTAAGAAACCTTCCTTGGTTGCTGGGCATGCCTGGCTATCACAATGCGTTATTGGTAATTGAGACAGAAACTGCTGGGTCACTTTTGGGGCATTATACTAATGCTGCATGTTTCTTAAGCAGGTGTGTCCATGGCGGAAAGAAGCAGAACATTATTGTTTTGTCCACTACTACAAACTTCAGATGGGGATGAATCATTTCAGCTTGGGGAGACAATTCTGAATGCTACTTTGTGAATTAATTCCCTGCTGAAATAGGAAAAATATGTTGTGTGCCTTCTATAGTATATCCAAGTAAATCATGATCTTCTGCTGGGCATATTTCTATGTAAGAAGGGCTTGGACATGCAAGAAGGAAGTAGTGGTATTACCTCCGGCACTTACTGGTAATCCTCATTACACCAGCCCTCCTTTTCTCATCTGCTTACTGTTCTTTTTGTCCCTGCCAGAGTGGAGTCATAGCATGATGTTGTCTTTTTAGGTTGAACCTAGAGAGTGAGCTTGTGCTGTCTCTCAACATGCTGTAATCTACTTCTGTGGGCTTCCACCACACCCATCACACACCCATCACTTTAATTTGTTCCTTGGCATGACAATCCAAATTCCTTCAGTTTCTTAGGTAAATGCTTCAAATTTGTCTTGAGGCTGTTTTGTCACCGTATTGGAGACTGGTCCTGTTACATGGATTATTGCACGATGGGCCATACACCTTAGTGTGGGTGCACTATTTTTTTCTTTTGTCTTCACGCTCATGGCTGTATGTTTTTTTACCCTCTTCCTTGTTTTCGGGCATCTTGCTGTTTCTTTGCCATGTATGTGGTTTTTTTTTTTCTTTTTTCTTTTTTGCAGTTTTATGTAGCTCAAACGCGACACAAAGGTATTGGAGCATTTTATTTATTTATATTTCATGCAGTGCGTACTAGACATGAAGGCATTAGAGTACTTTACATGAGCACTGGTTATATAACACAAGGACACGTATATTTTTGGTAGCAAAGGGAGATTAAGGGGGTCATTGTGACCCTGGCGGTCGGTGATAAAGCGGCGGCCAATCCGCCAACAGGCTGGCGGTCCAAAAAATGGAATTCTGACCCTGGTGGGAACCGCCAACACAGCCCGCCACTTTAACACTCCGACCGCCACGGCGGGACACACAAACAGCGCGGCGGTCACCGCCAACAGGCAGGCGGCAGACAATGTACCTCCCACCCTATCACAACTCACCAACCCGCCACCTTTTCCGGGGCGGGAGCCCCGCCGATAAAAACACGGCGGAAACAGACTACGAACGGGAAAACGCTCACCTCTATACACTCCACGAGGACGGAGGACAGCATGGAGCCCGAATTGAACATCCTACCTGCTCTCGTCTACCTGCTCATCTACCACGAGTACGAACTCCGGCGCAGACGACAACGGTGAGTACCGCACCTACGACACAGGGGAGGGGGGGAGGAGGAAGGGTTGCGGGCACACACATACGCATTACACCCACCCCCCAACTATCTACACACCAATGCAGAGCACCAAGTCAAAGTGACCCCACCCAAACCCCCCGGAATAACGAAAAGATAAGATTAAAGTGAGAAACAACATTTATGTAAAAAATAGGTTCATTGAAGTCATGGTAAAATAGGAAAATTAATTAAAAAAATCCAAGTGTAAACATTGCGTAACCGATAAATAGAGGCAAAAAGTCCCGCACAGTCACTGAAATTGCAAATGTCCGTTGGCCAAAGTGTATCAACACATGGGCAAAGCCCACACAGGAGACCTGAGTCCGTTGGAGAGAACACTGCAGGGGCATCAGATGATAAAACTACAGGCACCTCAGGGGGAAGGGAAGGGGGGGCACCACAGCCACATGAGTCCACGACGCCAGATCCAAGAAGGGGCCACCATGCCCACTGTTCAATCCTGGGGAGTGCAAAGCCACAGTCTCTCAAGTCTCTACAGTGGGTGGCTTGCCCACTGTCATATCCTGGGGAGTGCAAAGCCACAGTCTCTCAAGTCTCACAAGTGGGTGGCTTGCCCACTGTCATATCCTGGGGAGTGCAAAGCCACAGTCCATCAAGTGGATAACAGTCTCCACAGGCAATGGAGGAGGCAGGGTGGCCCGAGTGCAGCGTGAACATTAGCATGACACACAACCGGCACTGTCAATGGGCCAGCGGTGCTTGAGACGGCGGGGCCCAGCGGAGTGGCACTTGACAGGAAGGGCCCAGCAGAGCGGTGCTTGACAGGAAGGGCCCAGCGGAGCGGTGCTTGAGATGAAGGGCCCAGCGGAGCAGTGCTTGAGACGGCGGGGCCCAGCGGAGCGGTGCTTGACAGGAAGGGCCCAGCGGAGCGGTGCTTGAGACGGCGGGGCCCAGCGGAGCGGTGCTTGACAGGAAGGGCCCAGCGGAGCGGCGCTTGACAGGAAGGGCCCAGCGGAGCGGTGCTTGAGATGAAGGGCCCAGCGGAGCGGTGCTTAAGACGGCGGGGCCTAGCGGAGCGGTGCTTGACAGGAAGGGCCCAGCAGAGCGGTGCTTGAGATGAAGGGCCCAGTGGAGCAGTGCTTGAGACGGCGGGGCCCAGCGGAGCGGTGCTTGACAGGAAGGGCCCAGCAGAGCGGTGCTTGACAGGAAGGGCCCAGCGGAGCGGTGCTTGACAGGAAGGGCCCAGCGGAGCGGTGCTTGAGACGGCGGGGCCCAGCGGAGCGGTGCTTGACAGGAAGGGCCCAGCGGGGCGGTGCTTGACAGGAAGGGCCCAGCGGAGCGGTGCTTGAGATGAAGGGCCCCTATTCAGCGGTGCTCCTCCCGGCGGTGCCCTGTTCAGCGGTGCCTTTCTGCACGGCGGGGCCCTGTTCAGCGGTGCCTTTCTGGACGGCGGGGCCCTGTTCAGCGGTGCCTTTCTGGACGGCGGGGCCCTGTTCAGCGGTGCCTTTCTGCACGGCGGGGCCCTGTTCAGCGGTGCTTGTTCTGTAAGTCAATGGAGTCAGACCTGGCCACGACTCCCTGCTCAGTCGCCCTCCGACCGTGCATTTGCTGGACCCTTCGGTGACGGTGTGCTGGGCCCATGGGTGTCCTCCCTCACACCCGGGATGGGGCTTGTGGGGCCCTCCTGGTCCGCGCTCCTGCTGGCTGACTTCTCCGCCCTGCTGCCCTTGCCCTCCTTCGATCTGGCTCTCGGGCCCTTGCCTCCCCTGGATGTTGTGGCAGGTGAAGTGGCAGAACTTTGGTCCTTGGGGGCAGCCGTGTCAGTCGTCCTGTGGCGGCCCCTTACTTTACGGGTCATCTTTCCAGGGGGGGGGCTGGCTGTCCCCTTGCTGCTGACTGATGTATCACTGCTGGCAAAGGGGGGACTCCAAAAGCCATGCACTACGGTGACCCTTGAAGCTGGGCTGGTGGTGGCTGAGGCGCTCCTGGGACTCTTAGCAGATGGAGGGGGGGGTCAGGGGAGGGAAAGAGGTCAAGAGTGGAGAGGTAAAGTTTTTAGGACCAGGGTAAAGGGTAGGTGTAGTGGTTATGGGAGTGGAGGAAGAGGAGGTGGTTGTAGGAGAGTCAGGTGTGCTGTCCTTGGGTGAAGGTGCATGGGCTGGAGGCTGGAGTGAGGTGCTTGGCTGTTGGGTGGGTGGCTGCCTGCGTTTGTGTGTCTTGGAAGAGGGGGTGACAGACACAGTGGGAGAGGACACAGGGGACGTGTAAATGGCAGTGGGGGTGGTGACTGCACGTGTGCGGACTGGACTGGAGGGTGTGCTGGTGATGGAAGTACTGGCTGTTGGTGGTGTGCATGCAGGTGTGAGTAGAGACGTCACAGGGAGGGAGGAGGGAGACGAGGAGGTGGGGACACAGAGGTGGTAGTGGCTGTTGGCATGTCTGCATCTGGGTGTTGCTTGGGTTAATGTTTGTGTGATCTGTGGTGCTTATGTCTGGATGAGCTGCCCTTGGGTGTTGAGGTGTGTGCAGGCTGGTCTGATGGTGTGGATGGGATAGGCAGAGGAACAGGTGACAGAGACAGGCTGGAGGCAGTTAGAAGCGGGAGGCTGGAAACAGGGACAATGGCTGCCGTCAGTGCTGAGGCCAGAGCATTGAACGATCGTTGATGGGCAGCCTGACACGAATGAATGCCCTCCAGGTATGCATTGCTACGATGCACCTCCCTCTCTACCCCCTGGACGGCATTCAAAAGGGTAGACTGCCCAACAATGATGGTCTGTAGGAGGTCAATGACCTCCTCACTGAGGGCAGCAGGTGTAACAGGGGCAGGGCCTTAGGTGCCTGGGGCGAAGGAGACGCCCGCCTTCTTGGGCGAGCGGGCACGGAGCGAAGGCTGAGGGGCTGCTGGGAGGGCGGAGCTGGTGCGCGGGGTGGCGGCTGTACCTGTAGAGGCGGGGGGCACGGATGTTGCCGCCACCGCTAGGGAGCTCCCATCCGAGGACGTGTCGGTGTCGCTGGTGTCACCACGGCTCCCCGTTGTGAAGCTCCCCTCGCCCTCCGTATCACTGGTGGCCTTGGTGTCTGTGCCATGGCCCACCGGGGCCTGGTGAGTTGCAGCTCCCTCGTGCTCCGGTGCCAATTCTCCTCCGCCTGATGATGCTAATGCACACATGCACAAGAAGATAAAGAAAAAGGGTGGGGGGAGACATAAAAACTGGTTGAGTGCATGCATTGTCAACACCGTTGGCGGAGAGGACAGACACAAGAGCCTCATGCACTAAGCCGTGCAATCGGGGTACACTACTCCGTACTTGTGACTAGGCCAACAGGTCTAGGGACAACAAACGCGCACATGGGTGATGCAGGTCCATGGATAGCTGTACTTGTCACCCTACAGAGGTGGGGGGCGGGGGCACAGGGACATGGCTAAAGCAGAGGACTACACTACAGAAAGCGCCCTGGCCTAATGTCACCCACAGCCCTCTTCCCCCACCCAGGCACCTCCACTGCGCGTAAAGATAGCTGAATGTGCTGGTACTCACCCCCTTGTGTCTGCTGTGATGTCCTCACGCGCCCATCCAAATCGGGGTAGCCCACCGCCAGGAGCCGGGACATCAGGGGGGTCAGGGTACGACTGGCACCCCTCCTAGGTTGGGAGGCCATCCCCAGCAGTGACTCGGCGGTCTTCCTGGTCCCGCGGCGGATGTCCTCCCACCTCTTGCGGCAGTGGGTGCCCCGTCTGTTGTGGACCCCCAGGACCCGGACTTCCTTGGCGATGGCACGCCAAATGTCGACTTTCTGATGGGCGCTGACCTATTTGACATGTACAGGGTGGGAATTGAAATATTATCAATTTTCCGCATGATAGATGCGATTGGCCCCCCCTCCCCAACCTTGCCATGTGGCACATGCTCTCATCTGTCGTGCCTTGCACTCGTCATTGTCTCCCCACCCCACCATCTCACATCCACCATACACAACCCAGGCATAGCCCATTCAACGTGCACACAGTGTACTTACCTGTTGGTCTGGAGGACCGTAGAGTCGCGCATACTGGGGCAGGACCCCATCCACTAGTTTCTCCAACTCTTCTGTAGTGAAGGCAGGGGCCCTTTCCCCAGTCGCAGCAGCCATTGTATCTCCCAGACCGAGGTCACAGCAGCACTTGCAGTATAGGTCCTCTCCTGTGGATGATCAGGTCTTGAGTGATTAACCAGATAGAAAATGGCGGTCACGGCCGCCACGGCGCGTACCGCCGCGGTGCGTTCCGCGACCGCCGGCGCAGCTAGTCATTGGCTCGTGAAACTCATAGGGTTCGATGTTAACCAATGCAGCTTTGCGCCGCGGTCTTCGACCGCCTACCGCCACGGTGTGTCACGCCAGCGCATTGACCTCACATCCCACTGTCACACTTCTCAGGTCAAGCAGCCGCCATTACAAGGGCCCACAGGGCTTAATTACTACTGCGTCACACAGGCCTAGGCCTTGCATTGCCACTCATACAAGCCATTCAATGCATTGAGAATCGTGTACTGTGCAAGCTGTAGTTACGTACCTGTGGGTTGCTTGACTCTGTGCTCCATGTTGTCCTTCCTAGGCACCGTCCGCTGGGACTTGCGAGGAGAAGGATGAATCCCCCCGTGTACTGACCGGTGGTGGACCTGTCGACAATGGAGGAACGTCATATAATACTTCGCTACCGACTTGACCGAGCCACTATACATGAACTGTGTGCCCAGCTGGAGCCAGCACTGATGTCCCCCATCCGCCAACCCACAGGAATTCCCCCTCTGGTGCAGGTTCTGTCAGTCCTCCATTTTTTGGCAAGTGGGTCTTTTCAGACAACAGTGGCCATGTCATCAGGGATGTCTCAGCCTATGTTTTCTAAGATTTTGTCCAGAGTGTTGTCTGCCCTGATGAAATACATGCGGAGCTACATTATTTTCCCTGAGGAGGGTGATTTGGCCACTGTGAAGGCTGACTTCTATGCCCTTGGACATATCCCCAACATCATTGGTGCCATTGATGGGACCCATGTGGCCTTAGTACCACCAAAAGACGACGAGCAGGTGTACAGAAACAGGAAAAGTTACCATTCGATGAATGTCCAGGTGCTCTGTTTGGCTGACCAGTACATCTCCCATGTAAACGCCAAGTTCCCTGGGTCAGTGCATGACACGTATGTTATGCGAAATAGCAGCATCCCTAATGTGATGGAAAAGCTACAGAGACACCGTGTGTGGCTAATAGGTGACTCTGGTTACCCCAACCTGCCTTGGCTACTGACCCCAGTGAGGAATCCCTATACCAGGGCAGAGGAACGGTACAATGAGGCCCATGGGCGATCTAGGAGGATCATAGAAAGGACCTTCGGCCTCCTGAAGGCCAGGTTTAGGTGCCTGCATATGACAGGGGGATCCCTAATGTACTCACCCAAGAAGGTGTGCCAGATCATTGTGGCCTGCTGTATGCTTCACAATCTTGCATTGCGACGCCAGGTGCCTTTTCTGCAGGAGGATGGTCCAGATGGTGGTGTTGTGGCAGCTGTGGAGAGTGAAGAGGAGGAAGACGACCGGGACGACACGGACAACAGGGACACAGTCATTCAACAGTATTTTCAGTAGCACCCAGGTAAGAATCCCCCACGCCATTTTACATTTACTTCTGGCCTCCTGCATCTCTACTTTCTGTGTTTCCCCCCAGTTCCTTTCAACTAAATTGTGACTTTCCCTTGGCTTTTCAGAGCTGTATGACCCACTGCGTGACTTCTGGTTTGTTCGGCCATGGAGTAAAGCACATTGACATTGGTATATTGTCATCACAATGTAACTGAACAATTTTGAACCGTTATGTGTAATACATTTGTTAAGAATACAAGCAGACTCTTGAGTGTTTTAAGTGCAATTAGTGATTTATTTAAAGTGCTACATATAGGTCCATGATAGGAAAACGGTGATGGGTAGGGGTGGAGTGATGTCCATGGCAGAGTCCAGTTCTCGGGCGCACAGGTGCATTGTCCATATGCCTGTGGAAGGATGGAGCAGGGGCAGTTCAAGGTTGGACAGGGTGACGATGTGGGACAGTGGAATGACATCCGGGGGGATCTTAGGCTGGCGGGGGTCTTGGCATCCTACTCTGTCTTCCTTTGTGATCTCAGGCTCCTCTTGCGGGGTGGTTGATCTTCAGCAGGAGGTGGGGTTCTGGTGGCCCGTCGTTGTGTGGGGGCCTCCTGTCCACTAGCGCCGGCGGAGGTGGTAGGCTGTTCCTGGTCCGGGCTGGTGACAGGGGCCCTTTGGGGTGCCACATGGTCCCGCAATGTGGTGACTATTAGGTTCAGGGCCTGGACGATGTTCCTGAGCTCCTCTCTTTACCCCATGTACCGTTCCTCCTGCTGTGCCTGGATCTCCTGTTACCTGGCCAGTACAGTCGCCATCGTCTCCTGGGAGCGGTGGTATGCTCCCATGATGGTGGTGAGGGCCTCTTGGAGAGTCGGTTCCCTGGGCCTGTCCTCCCCCCCCTGTCGCACTGCAGCCCTCCCAGTTGCCCTGTTTCCCCGGGCCTCTGTCCCCTGGACGGTGTGCCCACTACCACTGCCCCCAGGTCCCTGTTGTTGTTGGGGTGTTGGGTCAGCCTGGGTGCCCTGTAGTGGCGGACACACCGCTGATTGACCTGTCCTGGAGACAGAGGCACGGGCCCGCTGGGTGGGAGCATTGCTGATATTCCCAGAGGGGGTTAGGTCTGCTGTGGCCTGTGTCTGTGTGTGGGGAACCGACTGTCCAGAGGTCCCCGATGGTCCGGGCTGGTCGTCAGGTTCCAGGTCGACAGAGCTGCTGTCCTCACTGCGGGCCTGTTCTGGGGGTGGGATGGACATATCTGGACCCTCCTGGCCGGTGTGTTGGCGTTCGGGCCCTGCAGGGGTGAAAGAGTATGGTTATTGCTTCTGTGTGTTCCATGGCGTGCGATTTGTGGGTGCCCTTGTCCCCCAGTGCTGGCATTCCCTTGTGGCAGGAGTTGTGAGGGTGGTTTGTGGGGGGTATGGGTATGTGCAGTGGTCATGCATAGGTGATGGTTGTCCATGGTTTGTGTTGGCATTCAGGGTTTGGTTTTGGGTTGGGTGGGTTGTGCTGGTGAGACATTGGCAGGGAGGATGTGTGCTGGGGGGTTGGGGGTGAGGGTGGGGGTGTGGGTTGGCATGCTGGTGGTTGGGGGGGGGAGTAGTTGAGACTAGACTTACCAGAGTCCATTCCTCCGCCTACTCCAGCGAGGCCCGCAGGATGCAGGATGTTAAGGACCTCTTGCTCCCATGCTGTGAATTCGGGAGGGGTGGGTGGTGGTCCGCCGCCAGTCCTCTGCACAGCGATGTTGTGTCTGGAGACCATCGACCGTACCTTCCCCCGTAGGTCGTTCCAGCGCTTTCTGATGTCTTCCCGGTTTCTGGGATGCTGTCCCACAGCGTTGACCCTGTCGACGATCCTCTGCCATAGCTCCGCCTTCCTGGCTATTGTGGTGTGTTGCACCTGTGTGCCGAAGAGCTGGGGCTCTACCCTTATGATTTCCTCCACCATGACCCGGAGTTCTTGGTCCGAAAACCTTGGGTGTCTTTGGGGTGCCATGGGGTGGTGTGGATGAGGTGTGGGGTGGTGTTTGTGGTGATGTGAGTGGTGGTGTGTGGTGATGTGTGCGTAGATGTGGTGTGGTTGATGATGTTGGGTTCCTGTGTGTGTTGGGGTTTTCGATTGCTGTTCTCTCTCTCTGTCTCTCTCTCTTTCTCTCGCCTTCTCTCCGATTTCCAACTAGTGGGGGTTTGTGGGTGATGTGGGTGTGTGTTTTATAGTTGCTTGGATGTGTGGGGGTGGTGTTTGTATGTGTATCAGGTGTGTGTATTTCAAATTGTCCAATGTGGCTGGGTTTTGGAGCTGGGTGTGTATTTTGACCGCGGCGGTGTGTACCGCCAATGGAATACCGTGGTTGAATGACCACCGCGTGGATTCGTGGGTCGTAATGGCATGGGCGTGTTTGTGTTGGCGTGGCGGTGGAGGTTTGGTCATCTCCAGTTTATCGCTGCCCGCTGATGAGGCGGCCTTCCGTGGATGTCGGGTTTTTGGCGGCTTGGCAGTTGTGGGTCAGAATGACCATGGCGGGTTACCGCGGCCGCGGCGGTAGAATGGCGGTCTTCTGACCGGCGGTAAGTGCCTTTTACCGCCGAGGTCAGAATGACCCCCTAAGTGTTTTGCCTAGAATCATAGGATGTTGAGCCAGCTCCGGGACTTGAACAATGTTCCCCAGCTCCAAATTCAGTAGCTCTGGGCATTACACCACATCCTCTCCCCTAGGTTTTTTTTTCTGGTGTGTAGTGGGGATAGGGGCAGTCTGGGAAGTTCTATTGGTCATTCTCAGCGAAGCCAGTTGTTCCTTCTGCTTCTCACCACACTGCCTTGGAAAGGAAGTGGTGAGTTTATCAAAAGTGGCCACAGAGCGCGACCTAAGGCCAGAGGGTAACTTGAGTCAAGTACAAAGATATTAGATTACACAGTGTACATGTGTAATTACACTGCACTGCTGTGCAGAGAGGCTACAGGATTCTGCTCAAACTCAAAGAACCTGTGCCTATGCTTCCCTAATGCGACAGGTGTCTGCCCCTTGCAATGTGCGTCCCAGACCTTGCAGACTTGTTTTTTCTAAAGTTGAGACCCTCGTCAATTCCCCTCTGACAAAGGCCTCTCCATTTTACCTGAGCACTAGCCCTCCTACCCCTGATGTAGCTGGTAAAGCAAAGGGGCTGGTGGAGGAGGGGGTTGAGGGGTGAATCGGGTGGCTCCACACACAGCCAGAATTTAATTATAATTCTTGTGTGGCTCACATCTCCTGTTAAATAAAATGTTCTAGTGATCCTCACTTTTGGTGGCTCATATTTCATGTCAGTGTCACATGTGCCCTAATTAGACAGCTCAGGAATCTTCCTAATGCCACATTAGACACATCATCCACTTCACAATATCAGTGCTGTTGAAACTCTATTTCTGTCAAGCCTGAATCACACAGATGGAGTGTGCCCTGGCAGAAACAGATTTTTTCAACCATCCACATCTGTATGCAAAAAACACAAGGAACTTCGAAATGGTCTGAATGCTAATTTATTGAGTGTTGTTACTCGCATTAGATGTTCACTGTCTGCTTTTCATAAGAAGTTCTGGGTCACAGTGTACCGTCTTCTTGCACAAAGTACAAATAAAAAGCAGGTGTGTACCATCCCTTGAATGCTGGCCTTTAGGGTCTTTGTCATCACCGGCCCCTATGATAGAAGCATTGAGACTGTTCTTTAAAGGCACACAAGACCCATTACCCCAGATGGTTTTTGGAGAGTCAACAATTGTGCCACCCATCTAGAGCTAGTGCTCTCTCCTTCCCCCATCTCTCTCACTCTCTCTCTCTCTCCCCCTCTCTTTCCCAACACCAATATTTTCACCTCCCCCTCCATCTAGGTATCGCTTTCCATTTCCATGGTATCTCTCTTTCTCTGTCTTCCTCTCACTCATCATTAACTCTTTCTTTCAGACCATCGCTTTCTTGCTCTATGCACGTCCCAGTATCTCTGCACCCGTACTTTTATGCCTCTCTGTATCCACCTTTCCCTGTCTGTGCCCAACTTACCCTCTCTCTATTTGCCGCTTTTTCAATGCATATCCCTCCCCTCCTCTCTGTATCTCCCCATCTACAGCTGTTTCTCTTTCATATTCCCCTTTCTCTTCTGTCTCTTCACTGTTTGTAGCTGCATCACATTCGCTGTCCTCAGACACTGTTCCTTCCCAAGCACAAATGGAAGGAGGATTTAGAGGTGGCTGTGCTGCTCACCCACGGAAGGGGCCCAAGAGAAAACATTTTGTTGCAATTTGATTTATGTCATAATAGCAGCTGAAACTAGATCCAGGCGGACCCATTGGCTGTTGTTCCACACATCTCTTTACATTTGAAACTGTGACGAAAGGGAGCTCCTGTCTGGTACTGAGTACCTACACTTCTTTATTTTAAAAGGAAGATTACTGGCACTTCTTACTAATGCTGAAAATATCTAAGGGAAAGTACCTGCACACCTCAGGCACAAACAGGTATTCTGCAGAGGTCACCAGTCGTTGCACAATGTCAGATGAAGTATGTTCTATCTGCCAATGTACTGTACTGCATGCTAAATACTTACAAGGTCCAAAGACGATACCTACTGGCTATGCCAATGCTTGTTTTGTTGAGAGGGGATGCCATTGGGGCATCAATGGGTTTGATTTTAGTAGCTAAGAGAGGTTTCCTATCCCTGCAGAAATGGCAGGCTTAATTTGAAAAGTAACTGCATAAGGTATAGTGGGAGCTAACGTAATTCAAACTCCTGTAAGTAATCCAGGCAGTAAGAAGGTTTTTCATTCACAAAACTGGAGACATGTTTTTTTCCTTTTTATCCAGGCCATCATTTGCCTATTTCCCAACCTGACATTAGGTTTTTCAATATGTAAATGTGTCAAAAGTGCTATTTCTTCTTTTAAATAGTGTTCCCCACTGATTTGTGAGTTTTTTTTTCCTAATGAGATTTGTTATTTAATAAACATTTGGGGTCTAATTCATAGATCTTGGTTCTATGAGTGCTATTTACTCCTGGAAAGTCAGGAGTAAGACAAGTAAGTTGTACATATCCACAAAACATTTGTGTATACTGGGAAATTGGCAACAACCCCAAAGACCAGAATTAATGTGTCTAATTCTAAGGTCCAGATTTTAAAGGGCCTAACTCCTCCTTGCTACACATTGGTGCAATTTTCTTTACGCTTGTGTGGCCAAGGCCAAAATTGCGACACCAGATTTACAAAGTGGCGCAATGCATGCATTGCACCACTTTTTCATCCCTGGAGCCACATTATGCCTGCGCCAGGCATAATGTATGCAAGGGGGGCGTTCCCCTGTTAGGGGGGCTGAAGAAATGGTGCAAAGACATCTAAAAGATTTATTTGTGACATTTTTATCAGCATTTGTAATGACTGCCCAGAGCAGGCGTTAAAAGGGGCACACAATTATTTATAATGGGCTCCTATGTACTGTTCAGAGTTAGCACCAAAATGTTGGCGCTAACCTTGAACAGTACATCAAAAGCGTCATAAATAATGATGCTATTGACCCCTGCCCTGCGCCATGGTGCGCCATATTTTGAATACGACGCACACATGGTGGCGGTATGGGGGCATAAAGAACGCAAGGAAAGTGGCGCTGTACTGGGTGCAAAGGACCATTTTTTTAAATATTAGGGTATGAGTAGCATTCTTTTGCAGTATTCCTAGCTTATTTGTGAATTTCAGGAGTAAACCAGGAATGGTTTTAGCTAACACCTGACATAGAAAAACCTTTGACAGCAATATGCACAAATGTGCTTACATTTTCTCTTGGAATGCGCTCTACTGAATTCCAGGAGTAAACCAGGGGTAAGTCGTGACTACACCTGGTTTACTCCTGGCAATCAATAGTATCTCATGAGTGCTAAAAGTGTAAGTCATAACTACTCAATGCAAAATATGTGCGAACCTGATTTTCGTATGTATACGGCGGACGTACGCTTCTATCATTCTTAACTTACTCCTGAATTCTGAAGTATTTCACGAGTACTATAAAAATAACTCACACAAAAGTCTTTGTGAACCCGCCCAATCTGTGAGTAGCTTGGGACCGACTCACAAAAGGGTTGCTTTGAGTTGGTGACTTACTCATGTAGTAAACCTGGCTTACTTCTGCCTTCCAACTAAACTCGGCCTTTCATTGTTTACACTTGAGTAAGTCACAGAATTGTTTTTGTGAATTTGTCTCTTTGTGAGTTAAACTCTCGACTTCAAACTCTTACTCTTGTGAACTAGAGCCCTTATAAACATTTCTCCAATAATCATCTCCTTTATCGTCACACCAGAGGTCCAATTCAAAAATGATTTTTCTTTCAGTGTGACTTGTTTTTAGTATTCCTGGCTTATTATTGAGTTACTAGAGTAAGCGAGGACGAAACCGTGGCTAAGATTTCGGGAGTTGCCCATGAGTGCTACACGTTAGTTATAACAAAATGTTTGCCACTCTAAAAAAACAGAAGAGGAAATTACATTCATCATAACTGAAGCCTGAAAAATACCTCTAATATCCATCTCAATTGCATTTACTGCATTGCCAGGGTCGTCATGAATTGTTATAGCCTCTATACCCTAACGGGTGATATTAATTACTAACAATGTCAACAATAACTCAAATATTACGCATATCATTCAGTTAAACACAGTAGGAAATGTTTGAAAAACGTATTTCAACAGTTTTTTTAATTCATCAGAGAATAAAAGGATGGCGTACTTATATATGTCAATTGGATGTTTTAGTACATACTCAGCTTCATAAGGTCGCCATGGTTAGATTTTCAATGCAATGTCTCCCAGAGGGAACAAAAAAGTAGCCCTGATATTTCCCTAACTTCTAAACTTTCACAACTCTTCAAATGGCAGCTGTTCGAGGTCACAGGTGAAAAGAGGGATTTTCAGATGGCTGCCTCGGAGTCCACGATTGATTATCTCTGTAGAACATAAAGGTCAGTCATTCTTTGCTGTACCTTAGCAAAATTATTGCCTCGCATTCTTATAGTCTGTGGAGACCTTTGTCAAGATGTGTCTTTGATGATATCCACAGGAAAAGCAGTACAAATAATGGACTCCTTTTTTTTTTTTTTTTTTTACGTGTGTTTAGATACAATTGAAAACGCAGTGACTTTCTGGCACTTAAAGGCCCACACTGAAGTATGTGAACTACGGGGTTGACTCACAAAGGCATTTATGAGAATGGCAAGTGGTACTGCAGAAGTACTCATTTATGTACTCACATTTCTTTGTGCATCAGCCCCATACCTCTCAACTCCTCATTGGTAAACTTGCAAATCGTGGAGGCAGCCAAAGGGAGGGTATCCAGTGGTCCAGGGGAGCACTGATTGCTCCCCATGATCTTTTCAAACAAATGGAAAACAATAGTACCAGCTCCTTTAAGGAATTCAGGGATGGTGGCTTGTTGTACCTGGCAGGCCATCATTACTGATTTTGTAACCAATCATAGGGCATTACACTTTTCGACATGCCTAATTAATATTCAACAGGCTGGTATTTCTGAGATTAGTGAGAAAAGGACAGTTTGCAAAATCAGAAACTGGTTGCAAAAAATCGGTGCACAATGTTTGAACACTTTTGGTGACTGGTAAATTAGTACATCTGGTTCTAAGTGACATTCAAGAGTCAAATGACATAATCCTTCTTGAAGCTTTTAACGGTTGCTGAGAAGGAATCTGACACTCTTCAGTTCAACAAACAAAACTTTTAAACATGTATCCTTTGACTATTTGCACGGACGTCAACCAACTTGTGATCAGAAACAAAAAACATAACCACTGAGACTATACATGGTAGCTTATTGTTAAGCAGACTTCCAGTCTTGATTGGAGCTGTGACTTAGCTCCCACAATAACTGATATGGGGGACTTTTAGCCTTCAGACCCTGGTGATGGGGGTCTCTGAGGGGCATATTATACTTTTTGGTGCAAAACTGCACTAACGCAGTTTTGCATAAAAAAGTTTTGCACCAGCTTGCACCATTCTTGAACGCCAGCCTTGCACCATATTTATGGAATGGTGCAAGACAGCTCAAAGGGTAGGAATAAAAAAAAAAATGACGTTAGCAGGGTCGGGGTGGCAGTATGGAAGAAGGGGATTTTGCACCAAAAAATGACGCTAGGCAGGTTAGAGTAAAAGAAATGACTCTAACAAGCCTGGCGTCATTATCTGAAGCAAAACCATCCATACCACATAACTCCTGTCAGTAGTCATTCCTGCCACTCCAATGGCCGGCACAGTGAACCAGAGACCCCTTAGCATGGCCAGTGCACTAGTGCCAAGTAGGGGGGGCAATTTCAGGGGCCCCAATGGCACTTTAAAATAAAACCTACAAAATACTTACCTGTACTTACCTATACTTACCTGGGATGGGGTCCCCCATCCTCCGTTGTCCCTCTGGTGTTGGTGGGGGTGTCCCTGGGGCCTGGAGAGGGCACCTGTGGGCTTATTTCATGGTGTTCCACCATGGAAATATGCCCACAGGTCCCCTAACACCTGCCATGACCCAGGTGTTAAATAATGGTGCAAACCAAGCTTTGCACCAATATTTGACCCTTCCTCCCTTGTGCGTGATTTTAGCATGGGGGGATAAATATTGCGCTAAGGCCATAGAGTCATTTTTTGCACTGGAATATCTACCTTGCATCTAATTGATGCAAGGTAGGTTTCCACGTCCAAAAAATGACTTTAACTCCATAACTTTGGGGCTAGATGGGTCTAGCACTAAAGTATAAATATGAAGTTAGTTTTGCACCGAATTTGCGTAAAAGAAGATTACACAAATTCGGCGCAAAACAAGTATAAATATGCCCATTAGTGTTTACCTTCAAAAAAGTTAATGGTGCAGTTCGCAGTTGTTGATCCTGTTAGGGTATTGATCTCATACAGTTTGACACAAAGGGACTCATTCCGACCCTGGCGGGCGGCGGTAGCCGGCGGCCTGGCGGGGCCCGCCAGAATACCGCTGCGCGGTCAAAAGACCGCCGCGGGTATTCTGGGTTTCCCGCTGGGCTGGCGGGCGACCGCCAGAAGGCCGCCCGCCAGCCCAGCGGGAAACACCCTTCCATGAGGATGCCGGCTCCGAATGGAGCCGGCAGAGTGGAAGGGCTGCGACGAGTGCAGTTGCACCCGTCGCGATTTTCAGTGTCTGCATGGCAGACACTGAAAATCTTTGTGGGGCCCTGTTACGGGGGCCCCTGCAGTGCCCATGCCATTGGCATGGGCACTGCAGGGGCCCCCAGGGGCCCCACGACACCCCATACCGCCATTCTCTTCCTGGTGGCCAAAACCGCCAGGAACAGGATGGCGGTCTGGGGCTCGGAATCCCCATGGCGGCGCAGCAAGCTGCGCCGCCATGGAGGATTCCCCAGGGCAGCGGGAAACTGGCAGTACACCGCCGGTTTTCCGTTTCTGACCGCGGCTGTACCGCCGCGGTCAGAATGCCCATGGGAGCACCGCCAGCCTGTTGGCGGTGCTCCCGCGGTCGTTGGCCCTGGCGGTTTTTACCGCCAGGGTCAGAATGACCCCCAAAGTGTTCATGATGCAGTTTGATGTAAAAAGGTGGTCCTGTTGCAGCTATTGATGTGGCTGCTGAAAAGATGATGGTCTGCAGTAGAGGTGGTGCACTTGGAGGCTCGAATGCAGAACTGTTAGATAAGAACTAGGTTTGGTTTGTTATTTTAGTAAACATTGCATCCTTGCATGTTTTGTTGCCAATTATTCCTTAGGGGTTCCTGCACTTTTCAGGTATTCAATTTGATGAAAAATGGGTTATTGTTCATCGACGTATCAATTTTATGGGTCTTTGGAACTAATTTTATGGGTTATTGGGCCCTCCCCCTCTCTGTGCCTGACCAGATGTACAGCGGTAAAGTATTTTTACGGCTGATCTCCTGAGCATGTGGGTGATTAACTATCATTCTGTGGGCGCCACCATCTCTCCAGTATCCTAGTGTGTGCTTTGGGGTGTCACTAGTGCAGGCGGTGTCTTTCAAACCACATGTGCACAGGGAGATGTAGAAAGGGGAGGCGTGTCACAGCTGAACTTTGGTGATTGCAACGTGTCCTGCGGTCATGTGTAGACCCCTCTAATCCCAGCATGTGGCATGCAGCATTACTCTCCCTAGTTGTGCCAGGCGTCTTCACTACCCCATTCTTTAAGAAGGCTTCTTTTGGGCTGGCTTCAGGATTTTTTCATTTCATAGGGTTCTTCTCTACATTTCCACATGTTCTGTTATTCTTAATTGTAGTGAACTGGACGGGGTCGGAAAGTTGTCCCGGGACCCATGTGTCTCTGATATTGTGGTGTCTGACACTGGGACTATTGTTTCCTTCAGACTGTGTTTAAGGTCTTGTTTGTTGGGTAATTGCTAGGCCCAATATGGGTATAGGCATATTTCTATGTTCTATTCTGCTTGAAGCATTTATGGATCTTTTCAGACTCCCTTTTTTCCTGGCACCCCACTTTCCCATAGACCATATCTTTCCCAGGATTTTTGGACCTGTGGTTCTCAGCTGCTATTTGAATATCCTTGAGGGAAAGGAAGAGACAAACTGTTTCTGCATGGAGAGTCCGGTGCAAGGCCAGGAACTCAACAAAGTTTGCCCAAATGATGGAAATGGACTGGGATGGCTGGTTCTTCTGGTGTGCCCCCTCTACTGACTTGGCTCCATGTGGGGCTTTGCAATTTGTCGGACCTTGTGCGTGTGCTGTGGAGGTGATGGGGTTTTCAAAAACCCAATCGTACGGGGAACCTGGCTACCAACACTAGAGGACAGCTTTGTTTTGGAACCAAAAGGGGGCCTCCATTCGGCTGGAGGCCACTAGCTTACTGGGGCACTATTGCTGTTGGGACTACATGCCTTCAAGAAAGTCAGTCCCAGCTGGGTGCTTGAGAATAGAGATCTTTTGACTTGGTCATTGGAATCCACCCCAGTTGACTTGTGATTGCAGGGGACCTGGATGCCTGCTTTTAAACACTGATCATGGAGCACCCTGCCCCCCCTGTTAGCAGACTGCCCTCCCCCTGTGGTGTGGCCAGCCAACTCTTCACAGGGGGATCAGCAGCAGAGTGGGGCCTATGCTCCCAGAGGCACACTGAGTGGCAGGCCCTAGAGAGGATACCCGATCAACAGAGCATGTGCAGCAGCCCTGAGTTTCCTGAATGCAAGTAAAGGCTAAAATCCCAAATATTGTCTCATTCGCCTTTCTTTTTTAGTTTTAATACAGAAAATCTTGAGGTGTGCATGAAATGTATGCTTCGAATAAGGGGTTTTAACTTACTGCACATTTGGGTTCTGCATTATTCTGATGATATTGCTTCCACAAACAGTTCACCTCCCTGCTGTGGTTGTGGCCCCAGTCCTTGTTAGGATGGGTTCCCTGTTTGTGGTTGCTATTGCCACATGTATGTCCAACTACTTGACCCCTATTGTGTTGGTGCTGGCAATGGACTGAATTTTCTGTGACTTAGTGTAAGGTGCAATCAGGATACCTTGGACTTTGTTTTGTGGATGGAAATTTTGTTGGGATTGGCCCCAGCCTATTGACCTCTATTTCTGATATGACTTTAGTCGGCATCCTTTGGTCATGTGGCCCATTCTGTGGGAATAGTAACATTCTATTAGGTCTGGGTGCTGCCAACCTTCCTGGTTTCTATCATTATAACTAGATTGAAACCATCTGGGGTTGTGCGGTGGAGCTCCCTTCAGAACTAGAGCCACTTGCATGCTCATGGCCAACATGGCCCTCTCGAGGACAATCTTTCTCAATGTCAGTAGGACCAGCTTACTAATGTCTCTCTGGGCTTGCTCCTGTTTTTCTCTGTCCTTTTCTTGTTACTTTTTGTGATAGTGCAATATGTTAGCTTGTATCTTCCAGCAGTGTTTGGTATCTAGTCCCACAACGCTGTCCAATCAGCTATGTATTTTGGTGTGCAGCCCATTGTTGAGAACATTGTAAAAGAATACAACCTAGGGGCTCATATAGGTCCATGGCTGTCCTGTCTCCTGTCCACACCGTTCTCTCATCCTATCAAGAAAATCGGTTATGGTCTCCCCAGGTCTCATGGTTTCTGCCATTAACCCTCCTACATCTGGGCAGTCGGGGAACATTTTCCTCAGGACCGCCCATATTTGGTGTCTGTATGAATTGAATGTGGCCTGTCATGCTTGGTTATTGTCAGCGTGATAGCTGGGATGTGAGCTCAGGCAAACACCATGTTAGTTGCACTCACATAAGACCACTTAGAAGACTTTTAAAATTGCCTATCGCTAGGTTTATTCCCATGGTGTTAATCTCAAATCATGAGATCCATTTCACCGCCCCATCCAATAATAGCGACAATTTGTCTCTTAGCCCTTTTTTATCCCTCTGAGCCCATGGCACATGGATGGTCCCTGTCGTGCCCTTCTGCAGTAGCAAACATATTCTGGTTTTGGGTAGATTCACTGGTTTCCATAGCTTTCCCATCTTCTTAGACAATCCAGCGTATAGGGGAAGTTCCACTTCGGATCTTCCCCTCCAAGCCGGATGCAGTCAACCACACAGCTGTGTCCTTTGGTTCGAAGGATCCCTCCTCATACTGGTCTCTCAAATCATACTGGTCCCTTATAACATACTGGTCACTTCCCTCAGTCCAGCAGGCTATCAGGTTACAACATGGTCACACAAATATCTTGCTTTCCTCTCGAGCTACTATCTCTCTTGGGGTTAGTTTGTATGTCCTGCACATTCTGGAGGAACAGCAGACATCTTCGTTGCTGCTTCCCTCATGTACATGCAAAGGTGCCATCTTCTTCCTCCTATGTGTAAGTTGAGTTTGCACCAGGCTACCTTGGACTCATATTTCCTAGTCAGCCCTTCTCCTATGCTGGCAATCTGGGGAGGCTCGGACCCCAGCCAAAACCCCCTCCTCTAATTCTACCTCAGACTCTTCCTCAAAAGGGGCTGTGTACCTACCCCTGCACTCCACAGGTGGAGGCCACGCTGCTCTACTCTCTTGCTGTGTTTCCAGGGTGCTAAGTCTCTCTCTCTCTCTCTCTCTCTCTCTTCCCTCAGTTTGTGGCATTCCTCTAAATCCCACCTAGGTTGCCTCCTTCATTCTGAGCTTTGTGCTGTTCTTTTGGGTCGGGTCTTGCCCTCAAGCTCACTTTCTGTTGTTTCTTTGCCTACCATATGGCTCTCCCCTAATCACCAGATCCCAGAGGACTGGGGCTCCTTTCCTTATCCCGCTAGTTGTATCACTGTCCAGAACCGCTATGAATCTCCCTGTCACTCAGTGGCAGTGCGTGTTCTCCATGCTGCTAAAGTTCGGTGGTCTCAACACGATGGATGAGGGAGCTCAAACCTCGAGGCACAATAGCACTGGACTGAGGAGGTGCTGGGATCGAATGGGCTTGTTGGATTGTTAGTCTGTCATGCCTATACCAAACAGTTCATTGCTCAGTAGGGGCCCCTTCAACTCCCTGCACCAGCAGATTGGTATAACCTAATGTAGGCATTGCAGGCATCGGGGAGAGCATCTCCATTCTTGCAAATGGTGGGGGAGGTGCGGACGTGTTGGCTGGTTATTACAGGATAGGATTACTGGTCTGGACCTCTTCGATGCAGGCCCATAATTCTAATAGTGCTTCTCTCCGGTTCTTCTTTTGCCTTACTTGGTCTTTATGTGTGTACTCATGTGTTCGTTTATATTAGAGACAAAGGTTCCCTCCACTGCCCAGGGCAACTTGTGTGCCTTAGTGTGCTTGTGCCAGTAGTGTCAATTTTTAAAAAAAAAATTTAGCCTGTGTGGGGAACTTATTTGCATTTGTATTAGTGGTGCATGTATGATAAATTGGGCAGTTTTTTAGGGACTGATAAACTTCAAGCTTTTCTGCTTTTAGGTAATCTTAAGTTTGTCTCTGGGCACAGGGAAATATATACAAGGGTGTTGCTAGTTCTATCTACTTTGCTAGTTTACTATGAGCTGAACATTATTAATCAATGCATCAACATGAACATTTCACAAAAACAAAACAGCGATGAATATGAAGGGTCACAACCTGTAAGAAAGTGCTATTGTTAGTTTCCATTGTAACGAAATTAGGCATGAAAATAGCAAACTTTAATTTGGTATTAATTGGTGATTGGGATAAATAGCAACACCTTCATATAATATTTGAGTCATTGACAAAACAAAACAATTAAGACAAAACACAGTTGCGTCAAAACACAACACCTAAGACAAAGCACAATGACATTAAAATTACCAGCACCATGATGTCAAAAATGCATCAATTTCACATTACAATAAAAAAAAAACTGGCAGCCATTAATTTTCCTTTACATTCAAATTACACCCTATTTCACACGCAGCCGTCATGTTTACCATCTGTGTCATGCCTAGCAGTCCAAGCAAAGAACCCCTCTCACTTCTTTCAGATAACAACAGTGTTATGAAACCGATGGCATTGAGAAAATCTTTTAGACTAGAAATAAGATTGAGGTGCAGCCCTGAGCCCATGCATACCATCTGTGTCACGCCCAGCGGTTCAAGTGATCAAGCGTGTATCACACACAGGGGACACACGATCAACTCTGTATTGTACCCAGGGAACAAACGATCAGCCCTGTATTACACCAAGGGGACAACCATGTCATCTGTGTCATGCCTAGCAAACTAAGCAATAATCTCCTTTCAAAATTGAGGTGTCAGCCCTACATCATACCCAGGGCCTATGCGTATCATCTGTGTCACACCTAGTGGTCCAAGTGATAGACACCTCTCACAATTGAGGTGACGGCCCTGTATCACACCCAGGGCCAATGCGTACCATCTGTGTCATACCCAGCGGTCCAAGTGGCAAAACAATTTTCAAAACAACATTCACCTTTCCAAGAGTGCTGATGCTTTATCCTACTTTGCCATACACCAAATGTTGGGACTAAGGCTCTGATATAGTCTTTTATCCTTCTGACAGCAGCTTCAGGATGGATCTCCACCCTGCATTTTCAGCATAACTTTGAATAAATTGTGGCGTCTGCTCACCTTTCTTGTGCAAATGTGAAGCCACCTGGGCGATGTCCCCTTCCTTCGGTCGCAGTGGGGTCTGACGAAGCAATCAGCTCCTTGCTGGCTTACTGAAATGTTGCTTAAATGTGAAGTGACCTTAAAGAACAGAAGACAAGAGGGGTTTGGCTAAACAGAATGGTTTGTTTAATTAAAAATAATGGCCAGGAGAGCAGTTACTTAAACAGGGTCTGAGGACTGTCTCTCAGAATGGTTCTGAGTGGTGTTTTGTACATTTCTTTAGGTACAATAAAACTATAACAATATTGACACCAGTGGGTAATGTGTCCAGATGTCCGGCCTGAGGGGCACGTGATCACTGTGTGTTGCTGTGAGTGCTGTGTTCTGATTGGCAAAGTGTTTCTTACTTCATGTGGCATCTGAATTTAAGGTGTTTGGGGAATGCACGCACCCCTTTGGCCACATCTTTTTTATTCGGGTCAATCTATTGAGACTATTGTGGTGTCGCTGCACCTATTTGTGGGATTGATCTAAGTTTCCTGTTTGAGTGTTTGTCTGCCAACTATCTGCTGCCCCACCGGGGACCTGTCAGTCAGTAACCCTAGACCTAGGTCTCAGAGCCTGTCTGACCACGTACTTCAATGTTGAGGTCAATGTAGAGTTCAGGACAGGTAAATCGAATAATAATGATGTGATTTAGTTTTTATGTGTGACTGTATCATGGTGTACATTGACTTTAACGTTTTCAATATTAACATTAGCAATGAGTAAACACTATCAAAGATGACAATGCACAGGTTTCCTATTAACATGGTACTTGATACAGGGTCTGTGGTGGAAATTTTACATTTGGACCTTCAATAACACTTAAATAATCCTGGGTGACTAGTCAAGGCCTAGTTCAAAAGAGTTGAGTTATGATTTATTTTCTGTAGATTGCAACACAACTATCAGTGTTACAATAAAGAGATGAATGTAGAGTGAGTTTTTGTAAGTATACAACACTTTAATTATATCTCAGAACATAAATATGTGTATGTGTAATAACTGGGTAGTCAGTGGTTCAAAGAATACAAAACATAGGCCCTTATTACTAGTCTGGCGGTCTCATGACCGCCAGGCTCGTGGTGGTGGTGGTGAAGACCGCCACATTATGAGTGGCCAAGGTGGTTGGGTCTGCCGGGCCAGAGATGAGCATCTCTGACCCGGAGGTCCACTGAAGACCGCCGACAGTATTAGGAGTCGGCTTTCCACCAGGGTTTCCGCAGCGGTAGCGCCTCCAAGAAAATCCTGGCGTAAAGGTTACCGGTGACAGGGAATTTCTTCTCTGTCACCGACTGATGACTCCCCCGCCCCCCAGGCAAGAACAATAATGGTAGAGCACCCCCCTACCCCTCCTTCCGGTACAGCACCCCCCACCATCACTTCTGGTACAGTGCACCCCACTCCCCCTTCTGGTACAGCACCCCCCAACCCTCCTTCCTGCATACATGCACACAGACACCCACACGCACCCCACATACACTCATTCCCCTACACTGACATACATGCATTCACTCACATGCACACATAGACGCATTCACTTCAACATTCTTACAGGCATTCACTTCAACATTCAAACACGCACTCAACCATGCATACAGACATGCATAGACACACCCATAAACACATGCATACACATACCCACACAAACATGCATGCAAATATGCATACACACTTACATTCACACACGCAGACATACACCCACACACGCACCCACACACAACACCCCCACCCTCCCATTCCCCTCCCCTATCGGGCTCCCGACTTACCTTGGCAAGCGAGGAGGTCATCTGGCAGGGAACGTGCACTTCCACCTCTAGCATTTCCCCGTCATCAGGACACTGCCAGGCCGTACTACAGGTCATAATACGGCTGGTGGAGTCCTTTTGACAGGGCAGGGTTGGTGGTGTAACTGCCCATGCGCTTCTGATCGCCAGTATGACTACTGCAGGATTTCTCCCCAAAAAGTGGCGGAAATCCTGTAGTGCTACTGTAGTAATATGGTGGGCGGAATTTGGTGGTGGTCTTCCGGTGCCCGCAGCCTTGGCGGTCTTTGAAAAAGACTGACAAAGTCAAAATGAGGGCCATATTGAATGGTAAAAACATGTTTAAAACGTGGTAGAAAAATAAGCAGGGCCAAAAGCTATAAAACCTATAAACTGTTCACAAGCATTAGTTGAATGCTAGCACTGTTTTAATTCTAAAGCAAAACAATGCAACAAAAACGTGATTTACAGTAAGAGTGTAGTGGCTTAAACTGATTGTGATCACTAATTGATTGCAACAACAGCAGTATAAATGAAGGATCCAAATCCTCTTCTAAGACAGTGGGATAGATTTTCAAGTAAAGCAACATGGTCAGTTGCTGAACAGAAAAGAGCTCAACAGCTCCATATTTGCAAAGATATGGCACTTTCAGCTCTCTCCTTTGTGGCTGCTTAATACCAATACTGGAACCCTTATGCCATGGTGCAAGGGTGCCTGCGTTGTGGTAAGGAGTTGTTATGTGCATGAAAGGATACCTTCTGCATTACTCTGTGTCTGAAAAGTGATGTAAAGCCACAAACATTTTGGTTTGCATGGCTTTGTAAATGTGACTTCAACATTTGTTTTACCTTGGGTCGACTTGTGGTACTCAAGGAAAACACAAGTGGATAGTTATTCTCGACCTGAGTTACTGTGTTACACTTGACAAACCTTTACCTTTTGCAATCCTAATTGACTGCAAACATTGAGAATAAGCCGAGGTAAACATGGACATGATGCTAAAACAAATACAGTTGAAAAATAATTGATATGTAAATTCAGAAGTATCTGTGAGTTCAGGAAGTGGTGTCTAGGAGCACCTGAAGATAAGCCTATTGTCATTCTTACGGCTTAATGGGGTATGCCAATATCTGTGGGTCCTAGAAATGCTTCTCACTCAGGGAGGACTGGCCTTGATGAAGAAGGATAGCATTAATGAATGACTCATAGGTTATTGTTCACTACCCCATATGCACCAGAAAGCTCATGCTGTACCATGCAGGCCTGTAGCAATTTACCAAACATGCTGGGGGACAGGTGTTAACAGGGTACTGAACTCTGCAGAAAGAGCATGGTCATGTGAAGAGCAAAATAGTCTATGCTCCCAAGGCAGAACCACTACTCAGTTCAATTGCAGCATGGGTTCCTGGAAGCAGCCCATTCTGTGTTGGATGGTACAGGGTACTTCTAGTCACTGCAACAGAAGCTCCCTTTTTAACCCCTTTGCTGCTGAGACTTTTCCCTCTCCTGTGCTAAGGCTTTTTTTGGCTATTTCAGGGCTTCGTGCTTAGGCACCAATAACTTTTGTCCACGTAAGCTATCCATGCCAAGTTTGTGTCCTTTTTTTCCAACATCCTGGGGATTCTAAAGGTATTCAGGTTTGTAGTGTCCCCTATTCAGGACTGAGAAATTAGCCAAAATACAGCTAAAATTTAGTTTTTTAGGGAGAAAACTGGGAAAAAAGTGTTGCAGAAGATTTCCCCCTGCAAATGACATCATGTGAGTGTTTGCTGTGCTAAAATCACCATCTTCCCAGCTTTCAGGAAAAGGCAGACTAGAATCCGATAATCAAACTTTTCTACACCGTTTTGGCACTTTACTGGGATATATCCAATTTTTCCTTTTTTTGTGCTTTCATACTCCTTCCAGTAAGTGACAGAAATGGGTGCAAAACCCATGATGGATCCTAAATAGCCATACATTTTGGAAAAGTAGACAAAACTCTGTATTCGGAAAGGGGTCATTTGTGTAGATTCATCAAGGGTTCCTTATAGAAATTAATAACTGAAATGAAAAGATATTGAAATTCATTTGAAAAAACTGCTACTTCTGTCTATGTTTTCATCTGTAACTTCTTCTAACTATGGCAAATTTTCAAAGCCTTATACTGTTTAATTTGGTGGACACTTTTGATAGCAGGGATATATAGGATTTATAGGTTCTCCAAGAACCAAAGATACCCAGAGCCAATAACTAAGCTGCACCTTGCAATGGGTTTTAATTGTGTACCAGACATACAGAAAATCATTTGGTAAAATATAAAGAGTGAATAATAGGTATTAAGGAAACCTATGTTTTTCCAACCTAGGCACAAGATATAGAGTTTAGAAGCAGTGGTTATATGCACATCTCTGAATTTGTGGGTACATATACTAGCATATGAATTAGAGGGCATTTCTCAAAATGACATCTTTCTTACACAGTCTTACCTTCAGAAGGTAAAGAGAAAGACATTTGTTGTGGCAGAGAAAGACAACTTCTAATAAGATCCGCTATTCTGTGTTCCCCCAAGTCTCCTGACGAAAACTGTACCTCACTTGTGTGGGCAGACCTAGTGCCCACAACAGGAAACGCCCCAAAACACAACTTGGACACATCCCAATTTTCCACTGAAAACAGATGTGTTTTTTGCGACATGCCTAGCTGTGGATTTGTGGCTCTAGCTCAGGTGGCACCTTGGGAAACCTAGCAAACCTGTAAATTTTTTAAAACTAGAATCCAAGTGGGATCTGGTATAGGGTGACTTGTTTGGCGCTCAAAATTTGTCTAAAAAATACTCTCTTCAAATTTCAGCAATGCAAACTTTTGCAGTCTGAGGAGAGCATAAACTTCCTTCCACTCAAAATGACCCCAAGTCTCCCAATAAAAATGGTGTCTCACTTGTGTGGGTAGGCCTATTGCCTGTGACAGCAAATGCCTCAAAACACAACACAACCTACTGAAAATTGACTCATTTTTTGCAAAGTGCCTAGCTGTAGATTTTAGGCTGTAACTCAGCCGGCACTTAGAGAAACCTAGCCAACCTGTACATTTTTTAGAACTAGACACCTAGGAGAATCCAGGACAGTGTGACTTGCATAGATCCCAATAGTTTTTTTTGCTCACAATGCCCGGCAAATCTCACATTATTCTTTACATTTCTGTGATAAAAACTTCCTTAATCTACAGGAACCCAACCTAACATTGCCGACACGTGCCAATACAAACTCTGCCCCACCTGTGTGGCTGGGCCTAGTGCCACAACAGAAAGGCATTAAACCAAGGACAATGTGAGAGGTTGTATGGAGAGCCTGGTTGACCTCAGTTGAATGCATTCCTGTAGCTGGCACTAGGCCCAGCCACACAAGTGGGGCAGAGTCTGTTATCGGCAAAGGCGCAGCAATGCTGGGTGGTAGGAATTTTGTGAATTCTTGCATATTCCAGAAGTTTCCTTCAAAGAAATGTAGAGTAAATGCATGTCTTCAGGAAAAGTTGGAGATTTCCACGGCATTGTGGGTAAGAAAGTGTTGTGGGGTGCATTTGAAGGATACCACCCATGACTTCCCCAGAAGACTACTTTTCAAATGTGACTGGGTTTGGTAGGTTTTACAAGGTAGTAAGATGACAGTTCTGGTTCCTTGTATTTCCAGGACTGGGACCGGTGCTCTGTAGGATGGGCTGAATTCCTTCTTCCCATGAACCAGATCCCCACCTTTAGAAATCCAGCCAGTGGACATTGTTGGTAAATACCTTATTCCTAAGGTAGCAGCACTGGTGGATGAATTATTATCACAACATTGCTGAAGCTCCTGTAACACAGTGAGACATTCATTTATGTCAAAAGGCGTATCTGCTGCCAGCAAACTAGGCCATCAATATTTGGGACATACATAGGTATCCCAAAGAGAATCTCATAGGGAGTGTGTCCCCCAAGGACCATCTTCGCAGATTATTCAGTGCTCTCTGGACCTCATATAGGTGATGAAGCCAACTGTGGCCAGAACCTAATACTCTAGCTGTTAAGGACTGCTTTAGATCATGATTCCTCCTCTCTACAATCGAATTTGGGGATGGGATGGTGAGGAGTAATGGAGCTCAATACCCATCATCCCCATAGTATCCCTGAATGCCTTAGAGGCAAAAGCAGGGCCCTGGTCCGAATCAAATGCTACAACTGCATATGTACAGATAAAGATCAGCAAGTCTTTGATAACTGTTTAAGCGTCAGCTGACTACTCAGGCCATACCCACAGGAATCTAAAATAAGAATCTACAGCGACTAAAATGTATTTGTATGCACCATCAGGTTGGAGCGGACCGCAATGGACTAGGTACACACATTGTAGTGGCTTGTTGGACACTAAGATGGAAGTCTGTGGTGGGTATTTGATGTTGGAGCCCTCAATCTGCTGGCAAACGTCACGACAAAGGGCATATTGTTTTGCCTGTTTGTATAGACCTGGCCACCAGAAGCGGTTCTGTAAGAGTGTTACTGTGGCTGAGATACCAGCATGAGCAGATGTGACACCCTCATGTGCTGCATTAATGACATCTAATCTCTGGCCTTGATAGAGGATCACTCGATCTTCAACTGCAGGAATTGTTGGATAGGCAACATTTTATACACTGATGTGGTAAGAGTATTTAAAAGGGTATGCTTTTGGAAGAGGCTTGCCTTCAGCTGAAGCTTTCACTGTAGCCAATATTTTATTATCCAATCTCGTCTGAGAACAAGTCACTGCAGCCACATAAGCCGTAGCTACTGCACATTTGGCCGCTTCATCAGTCACATTATTTCCAATAACGTGTACTTCTACATGTTGGTTGCCAATGTATGTACTCCATAGACACAAGGTAGCTTAACCTTGAGATCAGCCACCCTTGCCCACAGAGTTCTTTGTTTTTTGGTGTTCCCTTTGGAATCTCTAAACCCATTCAATCGCCAATGATTAAGGTAATCATTGTAGGCCTGGATGCAGTAGTATGAGTCACAGACAATCAAAGTCAGTATTCCTGGCTCTGTGTGTTCTAGCACTATAATAAGGGCTTTGAGTTCAGCCAGCAGAGCTGTGAAGTCGCCTAAGGTCTGCCTAGGTATTGTGAGGGTGGTGTGAATACACCATCCTTCATCACTCCTCTCACAGCTGCGCAAGCATCTTAGTATTGATGTTTGATACCTACAGCTGGTTGTGCTGAACTATCCGTATAAATGACAGCATAATGTTTGCCAAGTGGCAAAATATCTAGAGGAGCGGAGTACTCCTGTTCAAATTGGAGAAATTCTTGTGTCTGAAGTTTTGGATCAAAGATGTAATCAACATCAGTAGGAGACAGGGAGGTTGCTACTGAATCTAACGTGGATGTAATGCCTTACCATTAGGAACACTTGCTTTGGAGACTGCCTCTAAAGCTGGCACCGGGGTAACGACAATGATGCGTTTCCCTTGGGCCAGTGGTATCTCCTTAATGACAGCAATCTGGACTGCAGCTAGAATTTTTTCTGTAGGTGCAAAACATTGGTCTGCATTGGAGTATAAAGGTGATTTATATGCTATGAGCACCGTGTCGCCTTCGTTAAAGGTGACATAAGTGAACCTAATGGCACTAGCAATTATTCTGATGACCAAATCTATTGTTGTCACGGGTATGCAAGTGATTTGCTTCTAGCATGTCCTGTTGCACTTCCTTAAGGATGTGTGTATACTCAACTGTCCAGTGTCTGCTAGAAAAATCAGGGCTTATTAAGTCATAAAGGCCCTCATTATGACATTGGTGGTAAATCCCACTTACCGCCATACTGATGGCCGCCAACTTACCGCCTCAGTGGCTGATATCCATTCACCATATTATGACACACACACACACCAATCTGACAGAATTCAGCCACATACACAAATCTGCCAGGCCAAAGGTCAGTGCAAAAGTGGTAGTCCCAAACCCCATACTGTTACGCCAACAAAATAACACCCACCACATTATGACCCACGAATCACCACGGCGGACATTCAATGGCGGTAAACCATTGGCAGTACATACCGCCATGCTCAGAATGGACACCCATATGCAAAACAACACCACATTGGCCGATACTAAAAACACACACCTGACACCCATACACACACCACACCCACACACCTACACCACTATAAAACACACACCTACAGTTCCTACAACCACTTACAAACAACAATTGCTGCCAGGAGACTAAGAAGAAGGCACAGAGCCAACTAGACAAACGTACCACTTACACCCATACACCCATCACGCACTCCACATCACACACCCCACCACATTACCCAACACACCCTCACCAACACACATCACACAACACCCATGGAACCACAAAGGCACCCCTGTTTCACTGAGGAGGATCTAAGGGTCTTGGGGGAGGAAATTGTCAAGGTAGAGCCACAGCTGTTTGGAGCACAGGTACAGCAGATATCCATTGCAAAGAAGATGGAGCTATGGTGGAGAATTGTGGACAGGGTCAACACCGTGGGACAGCACCCAAGAACAAGGGACAACATCAGGAAGAGGTGGAATGACTTACAGGGGAAGGTGCGTTCCATAGCAGCAAGACACCAGCTCACTATACAGAGGATTGGTAGGGGACCCCCCTTCCTATCCTACAGCTTACAGCATGGGAGGAGCAGGTACTGGCACTAATGCATCCTGAGGGACTTGCTGGAGTAGCCAGAGGACTGGATACTGGTAAGTCAATATTTACTACCTATCACCCCCCCATACCTGCATGCCATCTCACACCCACGCCCTCAATCCCATCACTCCATTCCATCCCACACACTGCACCTACACATCTCACTAACCCCAATGCCAAGCCCTGCATGCCATACCAATACATGGACACCCCTCCCAGCCCTGCATGTGCACCCATCACTAAAGCATGCACAGCATAGGGAAACTAACATACCCACAATACATCCCAATACACAAGCAAAAGCTGGCAGGGCAACACCAACGATATAGGGGAATCCAGGGATGTACAAATGTCATACTGTTGAAGCATAATACATCACTTACATTCCCACAGGTACCCCAGCCAATGTCAGTGGAGAGGAGGTGCCACCGCTAACCAGTCCCCCAACAGAAGATGCCCCCAATGATGACAGTAACTCTGGACTTCAGGATCTGGAGGACCTACCTGGCCCATCAGGTACCACTGGACAGTTGGTCACCATAGCCCACTCACAGACCACCACAGAGCCTCCCCCATCAGGAACCAACACCACAGCACCCATCGAGCTTATCCACACCTCTGTCCCCGGGACACATCAATCAGCAGTGTGCCCACCTGTACAGGGACCGCAGGCCACACCTCATCCACAAGACAATCAGGGACCTGGGGTCAGTGGCAGTGGGCACACCGTTCAGGGAACAGAGGTACAGGCCAACAGGGGCAATGGGAGGACTGTTGTGTGCCAGGGAGAGGACAGGAGCAGGGAACTGACTCTCCAGGAGGCACTCTCCGAGATCCTGGAAGCCTACCAACATTCCCAGGACACCATGGGCCAGATCCTTGACAACTTACAGGAGAACAGGTGGCTGCAGAAGGGACAGTATCAGGGGATCAGGGAGGACTTGCAGGCCATTAACAACACCCTGATCTCCATAGCAGGAGTGCTGGCAGACATGACCAACATCATGAGGGAGGCAACAGCACACCTTCAGGCCCCTACCACTAGCCAGTCAACTGAACAGCCCTCCACTTCCGCTGCCACAGGACCCACAGGCCACCAACACCCCTCCCCTGCAGAAGATGAACCACCCCACAAACGTTTCCTATGAGCCAGACCGAAGCCAGAGACACTTGCCAAGACCATCAGGAAATTAGACTCTCCTGATTGTCTCCCTTGTGTCCCACACTGTCACCTGGTCCACCTTGAACTGCCTTTGCTCCCCTTCCTATATTCCCCTTGGACACTGCACCTGTGCTACAAACAGACTGGAACAATACCCTGGACTTTCCTCCATCATCACCCCATTCCATTGCACTTTCTCCTCAATATCTTAGTACTACAATAAATATAATTGGAGAAACTTCAACTACTAGTATTTGATGTATTGCAAAATTGTATTAATTGAAACAGCTACATCCACTGCAAATGAACTGTACATAGTGAGAGCAATGAATGGATGACCTGTTGCTGGCTGTTGTGATCACATCAGGACATTGTTGTCATATCACCAACATCTGTAAAATGACAATCCACAGGTGACTTTAAGTAGAGAAACAAGTGGGTAATGACAACATGCCAATGCCACAGAGAATACAATAATATTCATAGAAATGTGAATTTTCACTGTCTCACCTGCCTGTGTGTCATTGGAAGTACTGATGGATCACTAATGTTCTGTTGTCCACATCCTCATTGTCTGACTCCTCTTCCTCACTGTCATCAGGGTCCACTGCCTCCACAGGGGAAACTCCAGTCTCCTACTCCTGCAGAAACGGTATATGGCAACTGAGGGCCAGGTTGTGCAACATGCAGCATTCCACTACTATCTGGCAGACCTTCTCGGGTGACTAGCCCAGGGATCCACCTGTCAGATTGAGGCACCTGAACCTGACCTTCAGGAGGCCGAAAATTCTCTTAATTATCCTTCTGGTTTGCCCATGTGCCTAGGTATAATGTTCTTCTGCCCTTGTCCTGGCATTCCCCACAGGGGTCAGCAGCCACAATAGTTTTGGGTAACCAGAGTCACCTGCAAATATTGAGGGACAACATTTAGCCATACACTATCCTAGATGGAAAACGGCATAGGCATACACCAACATACACTGGGTGGGGACCAGGGCTCACCTATAAGCCACACCCTGTGCCTCTGTAGTTGGGCCATCACATTTGGGATGCTGCTTTTTCTCAGGACAAAGGCATCATGCACCGACCCAGGATACTTAGGATTGACGTGGGAGATGTACTGGTCCACCACGCGCACCATCTGCACATTCATGGAGTGGAAACTCTTACTATTCCTGTACAACTGTTCATTCTGCTGGGGGGGGGGAACAAACGCAATATGTGTACCGTCAATGACCCCAATTATATTGGGGATATGTCCCATTGCATAAAACCTAGCCTTCACAGTGGCAAAATCTTCCACCTGGTGGACAGCAATGTAGCTCACATGTGTTTTACCAGGGCACACAACACTTTTGCCAGCGCGACTGAGAACATTGGCTGTGACATTCCTGCTGCGAAGCCCACTGTCACTTGAATAGAACCAGTTGCTGGGAAATGAAGCACTGATAGAACCTGCACAAGAGGGGGGATCCCAGAGGGATGACGGATAGCTGAGATCAGGAGAGGCTCCAACTGGGCACACAGCTCTGTGATTGTGGCCCTGTCCAGTATATAGGTGAGTATTATGTGCCTGTCCTCCAGTGTAGTTAAGTCCACCAGGGGTCTGTACACAGGGGTATGTCTCCATCTCCTATTCATCTGCAGCAGAAGGTATCTAAGGAACAACTGAGTGAGAAGGCTGTCACAAGTTGAACAACTATACCACAACAGCAGTCCACATCGTGCAATCATGTTTAGGGACAGTGGAATTTAGAAGTACATGCCTATTTATCCTGTCATGCAGCAATTATCGATAGGCCTGTTCCCACCCCCCACCCCAAAATGGTGACCACCTGTCCTGTGTGTAGAGACAGGTGGAAGTATGGTATTCCACTGACGTTGTGCGCCGTGGCGATAGGCAGTCGTGAAATGCCGTGCAATTCATCAATGGATAATATTGGGCCCTATGGGGTACAGTGGCCAATAGGGATGTACGCTAGAGGTGACGTTATACACAGCCATGGACGTGAGCGCTATTTTATTTCTCAATCATCACTTGTTTCCTGACCTTCCACGGGAGACCTACACTGCATATGCTGCTGTGACCTGTGTCTGGAACCTACCACAGCCCGTGTGACTGAGGAAAGGGCCCCAGCCTTCACTTCTGAGGAGTTGGAGTGACTGGTGGATGGGGTCCTACCCTAGTACAGACTGCTGTATGGGCCTTCAGACCAACAGGTGAGTATACTGTGGGCACAATGCATGTGGCATTAATGCATGGAGATGTGTGTGAAAGCATCGTGTACGGGTGGGTGGAGGTTACAGGGGAATTTCTCTTGGCGGTGTACATGTTGTGAGCTGGCCCATGTGTGTTGCAATGGTGATGGGATCGGGTATGGTGGACTATGTGTGTGACAGGCTGGACTGTTCATTTAATGGAGTGCTCCTATATGTATTACCTCTGCAGGTCAGCGCCCATCTGAAGAAGGGATTGTGGCATCCCATTGCCAAGGAGGTGAGGACCTTGGGGGTCTATAGCAGGCGGAGCACCCACTGTCGCAAACGGTAGGAGGACCTGAGAAGCTGAGCACGGAAGACCATGGAGGCCCAACTGGGGATGGCCTCCCAATGAGGAAGGGATGCCTGTCGGACCCTGACCTCCCTCATGGCCCGCATACTGGCAGTGGCCTACCCTGAGCTGGATGGGCACTTGAGGGCATCACAGCAGCCACAAGGCGGTGAGTACAGTGGGCATAATTACAACTTATGACTGGTGGGGTGGTATCCGGGTGGTGGTTGAGTGTTAGTGGGTGCCCGTAACGCCAGGCCAGGCATAGCAGCATAGGTCATCTGAAGGGTGATGGTTGCATTGCAAATACAGGTAACCTAGTTTGTTAGTTTTTAACTTCTAGGCCGGGCTGCGTGGGTCCCAGGTGTGCTGCAGTTGGCCGTGTGTGCTCCTCCTCATACCTTGGTGACTAGCGATTTCACTGGTAGTGCAATGCATAGTGCATAGACCAGTTCCCTATGTGTGAGGGTGCCGTGTACACCAACAGTGGTGTTTGTCAAGTCATTGACCCAGTGTATCCTTCGTCTCTCTCCCCTCTTTCTTGATTTTGTCATCCTGTCCTTATGTGCATTAGCATCATTTGGCGGAGGAGCAGAGGCACTAGCGACAGAGGGAGGTTCATCCCACAGGACCCTGGAGGCAAAGTCCACTGACGCTGAAGGAACCAGTGGAATGGGGGACGAGGGGAGTGTAGAAGCCTAATTATTCAGCAACCATTCAGGATACAAATGACTGACAGCCAGCTCTTCTAGATAACATAATGAATTTATTAGGGATAGAATAGAAAGACATGTACATGGAGGATGCTCTGTACTAGTGTACACGAACAGCCTAATACAAGGAAGTAATACACAATCTTTTATAGTATTAAACCACAAACATAATTCAACGTATTATTGGTTCTTTGGCATTGACGTATGATTGACGTATGGCTACTTCTCCATTATGGCTGAAGTTAGTTTTTCCTATCATACCATATATAGTAACAAAAAGCATAGAAAAGGATTTTACACAAGGTGGTCTACGTGCCTAATATCACATGGTCCATCTTGTGACAGAACTTGAGAACATCACGTACTCAGACTGGTACTTTCCAGAAGGGAGATTGCTTCAGCTAGCATGCAATGACGATGATAGTTCATGATGGCTGTTCAGAGAGCAAGCCTTGCAACATAATGCATTCCTAGCAGTAGTGAATTACATTTGTAGGCCTCTTTACTTAATGATAGGCCTGTGCAGAGATTGTCATTGTGTATCACAGGGGCCACTAGGCATAGCATACCTAAGAACTGTAAAATGCGATTCCACATTCCGCCCTCTGATACTCAATGACAAATCTAAGGGTCATGGTGTATTGTTCTCATTTATACCTCTTGCTCGTCCCTGTTGTCATCCTTATATCTTTTTCTTTGATAATGTGTGTGTTTCTGGTCACAGGTTTTTTTTTTTTCAAGAGTAGGGCTAGGAAGGATGGACAAACTGGTATGAGCTCACATATCGTTATCAGTGCCACGATCCCTAACACTAGTACCTCTACCAACCGGGTACCCCAAACCCTGAACCATGCTGCTATTCGATCCAGCATTCCTCCAACGTCTGTCCCATCTGCCACTTTCCCAGCTCCTTCTTCTACCTTCTTTATTTCCTCTATTTCCTTTCTTATATTCCCACTGTTATCCGGCATATACACGCAGCATTCCTGATGGATCACTGCACCGACCCCTCCCTCTTTTGCCAGGATGGTGTCTAGCGCAAGCCTATTCTGGATTACAAGTGCCCTCATGTCTCTGAGTTCCTCAGTGATGTTCCCTAAGGCTGCTGCGGTGTTGCTGGTTAGCCCTTCCACTAATTCGGCCAATCTGTGAATTTCATATTGTGAGTGTGCTATCCCTAATCGCATCACTATGATCCCCTCTATTACTATTACCTCATCCACCCACGTTGGTGTCCTCTTCCTGCGCACCCCGCCAAGTGTTCTCTTTTCCCCCTTCTGTAATTCTGTTCTATGCGCCATTTTTCGTAGCACGAATGCTAGGTAGCAGGTACCTTGCCATCCTGCTGGCAATTTAAAAAATGCCGATGTCCCACATATAATAAATATTTGGGAGGTGTCAGGCCTATGGACAAGCCTGTTGTGTCATTTCTTTTGTAGTCCAGGCTCAATGTTGTATTGCAAATACTATGACCCACATCAATTCCGTTTTTGCTAGTGTCTGCGTTACCTCTTGAGTATTTGAAACACCCTAGTGCCTTTATTTCTGTATGTATGGCCAGGCATGGTATTCGTTGTTCTGAGCCATGTTCCCTTTCAGTGCAACCCTTCCCTCTTTCTGTTGTAAATGCATTCAATAAATTCTCTTCTTCTTTCTTCGGATCTAATCTCCTACACTTCTTTCTTCTCCTTCTATCTTCTTCCTTCAAATTATTTTACACTCTTTCTACCAATTTTCCTTGCATATCACCTACATAAGGTTCATCTTCCAAACCATAGTCATCCCTTTTTCTCCTCATTTCTCCTTTGTTTATATTTTCTCTTATTCTCTCTTTTTTTCTTTTCCCTGTTCTCATTCCTTTTAAATTTCCCCCTAACATATTATCTAATATGTTACATGCCACGAATTCTGTGAGGGGCATTTGAGTGTAATTTCTTTTCTCCTGGCTAGTGGTCGGTAGGTGGGTACATATATAACAATCAGACACATTTGCTAGTTCTTTGTACATTGATACCATTTGCACAAATGTATTGTCCTTATAATCTTCTCCATCTTCTTTCCATTTTGTATATTTCACCCATTTTGTTTTATCCTCCACCCTCTCATGTTGCCATATACCGTTTCTGCAGGAGGAGGAGACTGGAGTTTCCCCTGTGGCAGCAGTGGACCAGTTCTATTGGTATGTAACCTTTGGTACCTCCTTATTCCTGTAGGAGTGCCACACGAATAGTCTATTCCTTCTGTATATTTTCGGGGCGACGTTGAATGCTATTTGACACTTTTAGTTAAGCAGAGTATAAAGGGATGAATCCCAATGTCCAGTTCTAAAGGAGTTGGGTGCGATAGTCCACTGACCCGAGGGATGGCCCTTTTGTCCTATTTTTGCTGTATTCCTAATTGGAAGAGGCACCTCCCAATGGAGCTACAAGCCGCACTGATCCTAGTGACCAGCCGCTTCCGTAGGACTGGGATCTGTACCTCTTGGTGCAAATTTTTCTAGCTGACTTTTAGTATTCTGTTCCTTTATATCCTGATGTCTTTAATACTTAAGTGGCCTTGCTTGACTCTCCGACTCCTGTGGAGAGTATCACGAGCAGTTCTGAAAGAGTATCCTGGTGTCTTGAAGGACCCACTTGCACCCTCCGACTCCTGTGGGGTTGCAGCACGAGCAGTCCAAAAACAATGTTCTGGTGTACCGTGGAACTCGCTTACACTCTCCGACTCCTGTGGGAGTGTAGCACGAGCAGTTCCGTCAGTGTTGGCTAGTGGAGCTTGTTGAATGAAGGTTGTACCGCTGTGGTGAAGTTGGCATTACTCTTGTTGGCAATTTTGTTGGTGGCTGGTCGTCCTTTGGTCCAGCGGCCTTCTTGGTGTGTGAAGTATAGACCCAGGATGTGATGTCCTCACACTTGACTGCTGTGGCTGTTGTCAACAGGACTTGGTGTGGTCCCTTCCACCGTGATTGAAGGCAGTGACGTCTGGTGTGACCTTTACCCACACCCAGTCTCCAGGATGCAGTCGTGTTCTGGTGGTGTACCTTTTTGGTGTAATGGCTGTGGATCCAGGAGGTCAGTCCCTCCTACTTCTCAGGTGACCTAAGCCCAATCTCCCTGTTGGAGATCATGTCCAGGTAGTGTTGTCCAGCCAGGAAGGGCCTGCAGCACCTAATGCTGAAGGTAATGCAAACTGCTGTCAAAATATCTTATCAGATAATAACTTCTCAGCACCAGACATGTTCATAGGCCAGTCAAACAGTATATCAGTCGGTGCTCACTTTGACAACTTTGTCAAGGGTGCCTTTCTTGACCAATGAAGCAAGCGGTAGTGCATCAATCTAGAACCGCTCAGCAGGTGCATAAAATCTTATAAAGGGACATATCTGACTAGTTTATGGGGTAACTAGCACACTCTTAAACTGAAATCAACACTCAAAAAATAAATAACAATTACACTCATTAACAGTGGAATATTCATACAAACTATTTCACCAAACAAATGGTGATCCAAAGGTCAGGAGAAAACACATGTTACACTGGTATACAGCCAGTATAATTTTTTAACATAGCATTGTATCCTATTATTCTAATTCAACTCCCAGAATATCTGCATCATTGCTGGAAGGGTTGGGACTTTGCAGGCATCACCGCCATCAGAAGTCACTTCCCCTTTCTCGTACAAGTGTGATGTTCTGAAATGCTGATGTTCCTTTAAGATATTATATTTATTTTATTTATTTTTATTTGGCACCCTCATCATCAGAAGTATATTACTCATAGCTGTATTGCAGTACTACATAGCACATCCTAAGGTAGTAATAACTCTATCCTAATATAGGTATTTTCAATACCCAAAACCATTTTGGAGAATATTTAGTTGCAATCTACCAACACATGAAGGCAATCCATGTCACTGCGCACATTAAGATGTACCACGGAAGACTCCCATTAATTATGAAAACATAAAATGTAACATAGACAGACGGATACAGAAACCACATCTTCTCGTCCATGTTCTGAAACCTAGGAAAAAACATGGATAAAAAAATACTCCTCCTGCCGCCAATTATATGCACATATATATACATGTAGATACATACATCCTGCGTCCAGGGTGTATATAAAAAAATCCTATAAACTTTAAAATTTACTAACATTCAGCTGTACATTTATTCTACAATTCTACTTGGTCCGTCATGGTAACATATCGCAACAATCCGTGGCTTTGCCCTTGGAGCCATGCCCAGAGTCTGTGGTTTTCAGAAATGGGGAAGGTAATCTTAACTGCTACAATTTAATATAGGGACCTCGCAGATAAGTGCATAAAATAAAATACAATAAAAATAAAACACATTTGTGACAAATGTGCTGTATTTTTACCCATTCACTCACATGACTTCAACATACTACATGTACTGCAGATGTTTAAACATCCACTTGTGTTATTTTCTTTTAGCCTCTTATTGAGTGAAATCGATCAGTCACTAACACGTCATGTGGAATTATTATTACTGCACTAATATGTTTTTTTTAAATTTCAATACACCTTAGTAGAAGTTTGTTATCACATAACTAACTTACTCTACACCCCAACAAGAACCCACATTTTTATATATCTATTATTTCCTTATATTATTTACAATTCAGCACATTGTAACTCTTCTGTTAATTTCTATATCTCTTCTGTCATTGAACATGACTACATTATTAGTATTTACTCTATAGAGCTATGAAGAAATACACAACCAGGGGTATGGAATTACCGTAAACAAATGCCCAGCACAATTCTTCCAGAATGCTCTCTCATCAGATGCAAATATCTGCAGAAGCTTGAAAGCAAAATTTGTTATTCCTTGCTTTCAAAATATCTTCACAAACAATGTAACTAGGAAAGAAACATTCTGCTAAACTACCATGATATTTTAGGTGTCATTTCTTTGAAGGATCATTTAGTAAAATGTGCGGATGCATGGTGGTATTTCCAAAATTTATATTCATAACGGAAAAATCAATGTAACCTTTTCATCAAAGTTACACATTGCCACAGTAGTTCCTGGCATGAACAAAACTACTTTGTGCCAAAACTACTTTGTGCCAATATGCTTCATATGGAAGAGCAGAATGGTGTCACTACCGCTGAAGCCAGTCAATAAACAGAGAGACAGAATTCAAATAACAAAAGGTCTGTGATAACCAGTTTATGGCAGAATTCTTAAAGAAAATCACAAAGTGCACCCATGGTATCTGTTCCTGCATTAGTGCAGATTTACAGCTTTTATACATGAGCCAGCATTTAATGAGGCAGACCAGGAAATCAAACTCCTAGACAATATTTGTAAACACCATTTTAGCAGGAGGAAAATATGCATGTGTTTTCACAGGACAAGTAGACTGATGACACAAACTGTCCCATGGTCAATTAGACATTTTATAAAATTCCACACTCCTGACAACATATTGTTAACTGCTGCAAATGAATCCTCTGTTCCCTCAAGACTAAATTTGTTCACTGTAAGCAACCTTTGCATGGGTCAAATATTTTTAAATGTAATCCCTACATAAGAAAGTTCTTATTTGTTGTACACCTGTGGTTCCTAAACTTTTTACTCCTGGGGACCACCAGTGAAACATTACTGGAAGCCAGGTACCCCCAAGCAATTTGCACAATTTAAATTTCAAACATGAAATAATTCTTTTATATTAAAAAATATGCAAAAATCTAAACATTTTATTGGAAATGATGGTGCTGCATCTCGGCGACTAACTTTTCAATTTTTAGTTTTATTTAGGAAAGGTGAATCCTTCGGGCAATTTTTAAAAATTATCTCCGGGGCTATTTCTATTATTATTTTTAGGTACATAAGATCTAAGAAAGCTTTTATACATAAATATGTGGTGGGGAAAGGAAGTAAACCATAAGTGCCTCTCTTCTCTCCCTATCCTTTTCATCACATGTAATTAATTTTTATTATAGCATCTCTCATACCAGTGTAGGTGTTGGAGCACTTTACAGGGGAGTACAAGGTGTAGGATTCACATGGCATCCACACTGGTAGGCATTTTTCTAAGAGTGCTTGGTCTAGAGAAGCACAAACTCAGCATTCAGAACACTACACAGTCGTTAGCGTTGTCTTTAATGATAAGAATGTATTTCTACACAGGCAAACCTTTTTTTTTTTTTTTCTTTTGAGCAGCATAAGGAAAATGAAAGACTGGGAAACAACAGCTTTCTAATTTGTGCTATGCAGTTGGCATGCAGCTCCTTAATTGCAGTTCATAGCTCACTATGCTAGATTACTATTATGAACTGTACAGTAACTAAAGAATCTCTGTGACAAAAGCAGTAACCCACTGTGCCATCCACATAAAATACTGTTCTTTTTATGATACACATCCTTTGCAGCCTGCATATTAACCATCTGCACTACCTTTCAGTCAAAACAGCCACTGTCCAAAACTCTCATTCCTCCCCAGCAGGTACATTAATCACTGGAGTTATCTTGACGCTTTTATTTTCGCTGTACAATGCTTTTTGCAGTGCTTTTAAACCTGCTGAAGAAAGGAAGTAATAAATATAAAAACACTCACACATATGTTTCTGTAGAGGCACCAGCTAGAGAAGTGACTTCCTCCCAGCCAGGCCTGGGGACCCCCTGGGAATGTGTCACGGACCCCAGTGGGTCCACAGACTATATGTTGGGAACCACTGTTGTACACTATCCACAGCTGTACAGTGAAATGCTCCCCTGAGGATCTTAACCTAAAGCCACTAACAAGTAATAAAGTCAGAATTTTGTGTCTTACTACGTGTGATAACTTAACAATTGAACTTAAATTTTCTACAGTGTGTAAGCATGTTACAGTCATCCCTTGTCTACTTGCAAACCTTTCCCATACTCAGATAGTGTAGTAATTGGAGTAGTGGTCACATATTTCAGGCCAGTGTATCGCCTTCTTACAATCCTCCCACAAATCTCATGGTACAATAATGCTAAACAATGTATCCAGATCCTTCTAAAGCAGCCCTTCCCATGGCTATTATTCTGTTTAACTCTGTAAATTTTTATGTACGTCGAGAGACTGTGGGGGTCATTCTGACCCTGGCGGTAAAAACCGCCAGGGCCAACGACCGCGGGAGCACCGCCAACAGGCTGGCGGTGCTCCCATGGGCATTCTGACCGCGGCGGTACAGCCGCGGTCAGAAACGGAAAACCGGCGGTGTACCGCCGGTTTCCCGTTGCCCTGGGGAATCCTCCATGGCGGCGCAGCTTGCTGCGCCGCCATGGGGATTCAGAGCCCCATACCGCCATCCTGTTCCTGGCGGTTTTGGCCGCCAGGAAGAGAACGGCGGTATGGGGTGTCGTGGGGCCCCTGGGGGCCCCTGCAGTGCCCATGCCAACGGCATGGGCACTGCAGGGGCCCCCGTTACAGGGCCCCACAAAGATTTTCAGAGTCTGCCATGCAGACACTGAAAATCGCGACGGGTGCAACAGCACCCGTCGCACCCCTTCCACTCCGCCGGCTCCATTCGGAGCCGGCATCCTCATGGAAGGGTGTTTCCCGCTGGGCTGGCGGGCGGCCTTCTGGCGGTCGCCCGCCAGCCCAGCGGGAAACCCAGAATACCCGCTGCGGTCTTTTGACCAGGGTCGGAATGAGGCCCTGTGTCTTGTGATCTCCAGCTGTGTGTTTGTATTGCTGAGCACCTCCTTCCACATCTTGATGTTATGGATTGTGTGATGTGCATACGTGGACATATCCCATAGTAAATTGTGTGATCACTCTCGTCCCTTGCCAATACACCTTTCCATTTCATTTGATATCTGTTCGTACTTCTGTTCATGTTTTCTAATTGCGTTAGCCACTTCCTCTTTACCCTGGCTATGGAATAACTGTCTAATTCTTTCACAAGGTCTCTTATGTTTTGCTTTTATTTTTCACTTCCTCATCCATCAAACGCCATGCCAGGGTGCGGCTTTCACGTTCCGTCTCTGCCTGCTGTTGTAGATGCACCTCAGAGTGTTTGGTCCCTGTTGTGGTGCCCTCAGGCTGTAGTGTATTTCCCAAATGTCCTCAAACAAAATCGATGTTTTGTTCCTGTGACTGTGCACTCGCCACAGGAGGAGAGCTTGACAAGCCCCTATTATCTCTATTTTTTTTTTTTTTTTTTTTCGTCCTCCAATCTTCCCTGCCCTTGTCAGCCCCCCCCACCATTTGGAGGAAACCATTCTTCAGTTCAGTTTTTTTTTTTTTTATCCTCCACATACAGGACAGCCCCACATTCAAGGGACATCCCATATGCTACTAGTGTGTAGGCGGCATTGTAAAGCACCACACATGTCCGCAAAGCCACAGAAGCACTACAGTCACTTTCCTTGCAAAGTCAAAGTCTAAGTACAGTAGTGCATATAGGCCTTCCTTCGTTGCTATTTGGTATGCTGGACTGTCCTTGGGGCTATGTTGATTTGTCTCTAGTTTGCCTTTACTAAGAGGGTTCCTCATGACTGTCTTACCCTAGCCTTTTGTTACATAACACGAAGACAATTACAATCGCTCCAGAAAACAGTAGGATGTCGGTATATTTTTTTACACCGCTCATACCCCATGACACAGAAGGGATAACAATGGGTACATTCACGCACGCAGCCTCTTTCTGCCAGCCGCAATTATTTATTAGTAAAAGCAGGAAGCAAGCCGGTCTGCATTCATGCCACAATTTCAGCCAGCCATGTCCACCTTAGCTCACACAAAGTTTGAAATCAGACAGTACCCAAGGTGCTAGTGACGGCGTCCACACTGGCGTCCTTTGGGGCGAATCAAGAGATGACAGAATAGTCAGGAGGGAAAGATGCAAAATATCACACCCTTTCTTTCCTGCCCTGGGGCAGGGTGCGGCTGTATGATATTGGAAACTAGACCAGATCCTTGGCCAGTGACACACAGATAATGCAATAGCGGTGAACAAGTCAGGCAACCACATGTGACGGCAGAACCATAGACAAGGGTCACAGTACAACTAGCCCTGTGGGGTGATCCTACTCCCACCCCTTGTATCAAATATGTAGTGAGTGCAGGGCGGTGTTTGTACTGTGTGATGTTTGCAGATTAAATCAGTCAATTGTCTTAAAAATCTGTATTATGTTGCCCAGGAGTCCACCCACCTAGTCTTAAATTTTCTAAAAATTCTTATCCTAAAGCGCAAATGCATGCAGTCAAAATAAATCACAGTACACCACCTTGTGGTGAACCCTTCCTTCATAAATCAAAAACCACTTTCGCACACACACGTATTTATAGCTCAAAAACCACTTTCACACACACACGTATCTATAGCTCAAAAACCACTTTCACACACACACGTAATCAAACCAGCATCTATAGTTTACACCATTTCACATGAGTAGCCGTAGTTCAATATGCCATAAGCATTGTTCAAAGAGTTGCAATATCACAGGAAACAGATAACATAACAATTGTTTAACATGACAAACACAGCCTGCCTGGTCCACTGGAATGAACCACTATCATCCAGATACTGGAATGAACCACTATCACTCCTATACACACAAGGACGCTGACAACACCTGCCAGTTCCTTTTAAATGGACACATAGACCCTGGAACGGATTGAATGGTGTGCTTGGGATAGGCTGAGGTACAGGGGTGTTGGTCTGGGTGGAGGAAGTTGGAGGGGGGAGGCTAGAGACAGGGACAATGGCTGCCATCAGTGCTGAGGCCAGAGTCTGAAAAGCTTGCTGAAGGGCTGCCTGACCAGAGTGTATGCCCTCCAGGAATGCATTGGTTTCTTGCAACTGCCTCTCTACACCCTGGATGGCATTCAAGATGGTAGACGGCCCTACAGTGAGGGACCTGAGGAGGTCAATGGCCTCCTCACTGAGGGCAGCAGGGGTGACAGGGGCAGGGCCTGAGGTGCCTGGGGTGAAGGTAATGCCCACCCTCCTTGAGCTGGCACAGGGCAAAGGCTGAGGGGCTGCTGGGAGGGAGGTGCTGGTAGGGAGGGTGGCGGCTGTACCTGTAGAAGCAGGGGGCACGGATGGGGCCACCACCGCAAGGGAGCTCCCATCAGTGGAGGAGTCGGTGTCACTGGTCTCAGCTCCTGTCCCCGCCGTGGAGTTCCCCTCGCCGTCCGTCCCACTGGTGAATGCGGAGTCCATAGGCTCGCCCTCCAGGGCCATGTGGGATGCAGCTGCCGCCTGCTCCGGTGCCACTGCTCCTCCGCCTGATGATGCTAATGCACACAAGTACAGATAGACCACAAAAATGGGGGGGGGGAGACAGAAGAAAGACATGTTCAGTGCATGCAATTTCGCTACCGTTGGTGGACACAACAGACACAGAAGCCCCCTTCACTACGCCATGTACTTGGGGTCCAATATTCAATCCCTGGGACATGGCTTACAAGGCTATGGCCGATTTCTGCACACATGGATGTCACAGGAGCCTGACTAGGTGTAGTTGGCACTGTACACAGGTGGGGTGGGGTGCCACAGGGCCTGCCTGAAGTAGGGAACTCACAGCCCACCACCCCCACCCAGACACCTAAAATGCGTGCTGAATCAGCAGAATGAGAGTGTACTCACCCCCTTGTGGCTGCTGTGATGCCCTCAAGCGCCCATTCAACTCCGGATACGCCACCGCCAGGATCCTGAACATCAGGGGAGTCATGGTGCGACGGACACCCCTCCCACGTTGGGAGGCTATCCCGAGCTGGGCCTCCGCCGTCTTCTTCCTCCAGCTGTGAATGTCCTCCCATCTTTTCCGGCAGTGGGTGCTTCGTCTGTGGTAGACCCCCAGGGTCTGGACTTCCTTGGCGATGTCACGCCAGATGTCCTTCTTCTGGTGGGCGCTGACCTACAGGAATTGTATAGGGGAAAAGAGAAGTAATAACCAACTGCACCGTCACAGTCATTGGCCCGCATCCCTACCCTTGCCATGACGCACATGCACTCACCGTCGTTTCATGGACGCCTCATTCTCACCCCCCCATCTTTCATCCACCCCACTCCACACAGGCATTGCCCATACAGCATGCTCGCAGTGTACTTACCAGTTTGGAGGACCGTAGAGTAGCGTGTACTGGGGAGGACCCCATCCACGAGTTTCTCCAACTCCTCGGTGCTGAAAGCAGGGGCCCTTTCCCCAGACACACAAGCCATTGTATCTTCCAGACTGAGGTCACAGCAGCAATTGCAGTGTAGGCTCTCTCCTGTCGAAGATCAGGTATCGAGTGATTGAATAGGTAGAAAATGGCGGTCACATCCGTGGCGGTGCGTACCGTCACCGCCGGCATACATCGTCATTGGCTCCTGGGACCCATAGGGCCCAATGTTAACCAATGCAGAATTGTGCCGCGGTGTTCGACCGCCTACCGTGACGGTGTAGAACGCCTGCGCAGTTACCTCATACCCCCCTTTCAATCAATCAATCAATCAATCAAGAAATTTGTAAAGCGCGCTACTCACCCGGAGGGTCTCAAGGCGCTGGGGGAGGGGGAACCGCTACTGCTCGAACAGCCAGGTCTTGAGTTGCTTCCTGAAGGAGAGGTGGTCTTGGGTCAGACGGAGGTGGATGGGGAGGGAGTTCCAAGTCTTGGCTGCCAGGTAGGAGAAGGATCTTCCTCCCATGGTGGCTTTCCTAATGCGTGGCACGGCGGCAAGGGCGTGGCTGGTCAATCGTAGCTGGCGGGTGGGAGTGTAGAAGGTCAGGCGGTTGTTGAGGTACCTGGGGCCCAGGTCGTGGAGGGCCTTGTGTGCGTGGGTGAGGAGACGGAACATGATTCTCTTGCTGACGGGGAGCCAGTGCAGGTCTCTCAGGTGTCCGGAGATGTGGCTGTGTCGGGGGATGTCAAGGATGAGGCGTGCGGAGGCGTTCTGGATGCGTTGGAGTCTTTTCTGTAGTTTGGCCGTGGTTCCGGTGTAGAGGGTGTTACCGTAGTCCAGTCGGCTGGTGACGAGTGCCTGGGTGACTGTCTTCCTGGTTTCGGTGGGGATCCATCGGAAGATCTTTCGGAGCATGCGTAGGATGTTGAAGCATGATGATGAGACGGCGTTGACTTGTCTGGTCATCGAGAGGGAGGAGTCCAGGATGAAGCCCAGGTTGCGTGCGTGGTCCGTTGGTTTGGGTACGCTGCCCAGGGCAGGGGGCCACCAGGAGTCATCCCAGGCAGAGGGTGATGATCCAAGGATGAGGACTTCCATCTTGTCTGAGTTCAGTTTCAGGCGGCTGTTCATCATCCACTCGGCTACGTCTTTCATCCCTTCGTGCAGGTTGGTTCTGGCGGTGGCTGGGTCGTTGGTGAGGGAGAGGATCAGCTGGGTGTCATTGGCGTAGGAGATGATGTTGAGGTTGTGTTGGCGTGCGATGGCTGCGAGGGGGCTCATGTAGACGTTGAAGAGGGTGGGGCTGAGTGATGATCCTTGTGGTACGCCGCAGATGACTTCGGTGGCCTCGGATCTGAACGGGGGGAGGCGGACTCTCTGGGTTCTTCTGGCGAGGAACGAGATGATCCACTCTAGTGCCTTCTCTTGGATTCCGATGTTGCTGAGGCGCTGCACTATGGTGCGGTGGCAGACAGTGTCGAACGCTGCGGAGAGGTCTAGGAGGATGAGGGCCGCTGTTTCCCCGTTGTCGAGCAGGGCTCGGATGACGTCAGTGGCTGCGATGAGGGCGGTCTTGGTGCTGTGGTTGTCTCGGAAGCTGGACTGCGAGTGGTCGAGGGATCCATTAGTCTCGAGGAAGGCGGCTAGCTGTCTGTTGATGGTCTTCTCGATGACTTTGGCCGGAAACGGGAGGAGCGAGATGGGGCCGGTGGGGTCTGCTGATGGTTTCTTCAGGAGGGCGCTGAGTTCGGCATGCTTCCAGCTCTCCAGGAAGGTGGCGGTGTTGAAGGAGCAGCTGATGATGTCCCGGAGATGGGGTGCGATGACGGTGTCGGCCTTGTTGAAGACGTGGTGGGGGCATGGGTCGGTTGGTGATCCTGAATGGATGGTGTTCATCGTATGGATGGTGTCTTCGGTGCTGACCGGGGTCCAGGCGCGGAGGGTGGTGTTGGGGGGCGTCGGTTTGGTGGTTGGGTGCGTGGTCTGTGCGCCGAAGCTGTTGTGTATGTCGGCGATCTTGCGGTGAAAGAACGAGGCGAGTGAGTCGCAGAGGTCTTGTGAGGGAGTGATGTCTTTGTTTCCGGCGCTGGGGTTGGAGAGCTCTTTGACGATGCTGAAGAGTTCCTTGCTGTTGTGTGCGTTGTTGTCTAGTCGTTCTTTGAATGCTGTCTTCTTGGTGGTGTGGATCAGCTGGTGGTGTTTGCGGGAGGCGTGCTTGAGGGCGGTCATGTTGTCTGTAGTCGGGTTTTTACGCCAGGCTTTCTCGAGGGTGCGGCAGTTCTTCTTGGAGTTCTTGAGGTCGTTGTTGAACCAGGAGGCTTTCTTGCTGTTGGGCCTGATGGGATGGGTTTTCAGAGGTGCGAGGTTGTCAGCGCAGTTGGTGATCCACTGTGTGAGGTTGTTGGCTGCTTGGTTGGGGTCCGCTGAGCTGGCGGGAGGGTTCTGGCTCAGTGAAGTGGAGAGCTGGTCGGTGGTGATCTTGTTCCAGCTCCTGTCCCACTTACAGGTCAGGCAGCCGCCATTTCAGGGACCCACATGGCATTATTTTTGACTGCGTCACACATGCCTAGGCCTTGCCTAACCACTCATACAGACAAATTTAGATTTATGAATATTTTCAGAGTAAGCTGTGTTTACGTACCTCAGAGTTGGTTGACTCTCTGCTCGCTGTTCCCCTCCATAGGCACCGTCCGCTGGGGTATTGCATTGGTAACAGGAATGTATGACCAGTCCCTTGACAGCAGTAAGTCCAACTGCACCAATCTTTGCAAGGACTATCTGTGACTAGAGTTCCATATAAGCAGAACATAGACAGCACAAGTGCCACACCCATGACAAGCATTGCGCACATGACATTCCATGTACATGTCAGCCCATTTCCTAACTCCTGACACACCCATGCTCCTGGTCACAGCCCAACTGTCTGAAGAGGTCCCTGGAATTGTAATATGTGAACCCCGATATTCCCTACTCTACACACACAGACTAACAATAGTAATCTTGTGTGCTACACCCTTTCCTATGTTATGCCATTGTCATAGTACATCTGACTGCATGGACGTCGGGTCAATTAATACACTGGCTTGTAGTTTCTAAGCCCTTTTATCACCTGTAGATTGCTTCCTGTGTGAAAGGTACTGTTGGCCATTTGAATGCAGATCTCACAACAGGACTTGTGAAAAACTGGTGCAGCACACACCTGTGATCACCTTCATGCACACCACCCATTTGAACATGCACTGCCCCTGCCGATGCCTGGAACAGCATAGAAGTTTCCATTTTGTCAAATACACCGTTATGCATTGCTACTAATTAAGTCTTGTAACACAGCCCTTGGGTTTATGTGTCACCTTCAAAAACACAGGACATACACAGTTTTCCATGTCAACTGTCTTGTTCTTCCTCCGACCAGTCTTAGTCAGACCACTGATTATGTACCTTGTGAAATTGCTGGATCCAGATTGACCCTGCATCCTGTCAGCCTGACTGGCACCTGTCTGTGCGTTACCCTAAAGGTTCCTTGTGGCTACATATGTACCACACTTGCGTTAGCAAACCTCTCATTCCTCAGAGGGTATTTTGTCATGAGCTTAATCAATGCATACCCAAATACATTGTATAGCATCATCTGCTTTTTAAATGTACCATATTAGTAAAATTGTCTTTGAATACAAAAATCATGGCCCATCCCTTGTCTGGGTCTCATGTATGCATGAACGACAAAGTGTGACAGTGTACCAGGCCGTATGCAGGGATTGGGTATGGTGCCTCCAGCAGAACCAGCTACCTCTGATAATGTGTATGAAAAGTCCACACATAATAGGACCCTGACAGTTCACATGCTGAATCACATTGCTCACAACATATTGATGGGCTGTGCGTGCTGAATAGCTGCAAGATTAATCAACACAGAGGCTATGATGTTCCCAGATGCAGTGGGAACTTCACAGGCCAACCTGTGTACAAATGTTGTAACGACACCTGCCGGAACATGACTCCGGAGACATTATCTCACTCAGCACACCAAGGTTGCCCTGTTAACAGTCTGATTACACGTCTTCAGTGACAGGGTGGGATCATCCCCATTTAGGTTCTCATGTCCTCATCCACTTTACTCACATTGATCTCCAAAGGTTACTCAGTAGACACAGGAATAGCTGCCACTGACTCATGATGAGACCGGGACGTAACAGTGACAACATACACCCCTAAAAATATAGAGGATCAACATTGGACCACACACATGAACAAGACACCTCTGTGCAATTGATCACTGGAAATATGTGGACACGTGCTGCGTCGTCTGCTGGTCCACCACTGCCACTGGAGAGTTGTGGCTCAGTCATATGACCACAACTGTGGTGGCATATTACATTTGTGGTTCACCTTTGGCAATCTGTGCCAATAACATGGTACTCACTTCATCTATGCATGTGCCTGACTCACTGTGGGTTCACCAACAAGTGCCTAGGAAGCAGTTACCAAAATTCTAGGACATGGGATGGCCAACTTGCGGACCATTGACATGAACAAGCGTCTGCCATCTATCCGGTGCATTCTTTGTCATTTGTGGTGTCTACGTTACCCAAAATCTTGGAAGTGCACACAACAGATGTTGCTACATGTATGACTAGCACATGTCCTCTCTCATTTCCACAATGACTTGCATCTAATGTTTGGACACATTGACTTCACATTCATACCAGCATATTTGCAATAATGCATCTTGTGATGCACACACACTGGGTCGACAAATACATTATTAGCCAATGCACACACATTGAGCCATAGGCATTGAGGTATTGTACTCATGTGCATCACCTTGCTATCCTCTCCTGATGCCAAACATGCCCAAATTGTGCAATACATATATGTAGGCTACACATATGGCCATCTAGTGCGTTATCCAAGTGTGAAAATCCTGTTAAGGAAGTAGGGGATCATTGTCCGCAGCAGTATGATGTCTCACATGTGAACATACACCATCAACACCAAAGTGGGTGCAATCAGCCTATCTCAGTTGTGTCACAAATTTATTATAACATTAAAATGGAAAAAATACCAAAAACCAGTTCATGCCCTGAAATTTTGACGCATGTGCGTCAAACAATTACGCACAAGCGTAAAAAAATGACTCTTATGCCCAAAAAACAACGCATAATGCCCTGAAAATTGGTTAAGTGTTAAAACTATTTACAAATATATGGATGCGGCCTAATTATTACTCCTGTGCAGCGAAAAAAATTACGCACATACTGCATGCGTGAAAAAATATGATGCATAACGAAAAAACGGCAGCCATTTTATGCAGGAAGTGATGTAATAGGATATCCTGTTTACAGATTATGTACAGTGGGCGTACTTTTACTTTCACTTTGCAGTCTGTGATTCTTCTAGGCTGTGTGTCTGTGTTCTGAGTTTTGTCCAGTGAATTTGTGCTTTTGTCTCCTGTGTGCTCCATTACTTGTTAGTTTATAAAATAAATATTGTTGTTGTATACTGTCGGAGTGTGTTTTGTGTGCAATTGTCCAGTATTGTATTGTATTTGTTGTTTGTGGGAGTCTGTTGTGGGTAGTGCTAGTTTGGGGATAGTTGGGCTCTTTTAGTTGTTAAGTTTACTTTTTTGTACTTCTACTTTCCCCCTTTTCTCCTTTCTTCTTCTTTATCCCTTATTCCCCTTTCCGGTGCTGTGATGTTGGGTAGGCCACATCTTGGCAGGATGGGGGAGGAGAAGCTTGGGGGGTTTATATGGCTGGTGTGCCATTTCCTCCCACTGATGATCGAGGCAGGGTGATACAGGGGTATCACACCGAAGCGCGATGAATACGGTGGGGAAAGGTCCTGCATCACTTGCAGCGCGTGCATGGGAGCCAGACGAATGACCACCAGCTGAAGCACCGCTGGGCTGACCTCATCACCAGGGAGCAAGATCTGCTGGACCTCCTGGGAATAGTGATTGGTGGCCCTGTTGGTGAGTACAAATCATGTAAATGTGCACAATTAAAAGCTCTGTAGTGACATCAGACGATTTGTACAATATCTGTCGGCTAAGTTGCTGACTGTGTGGAACGCTTCGGAAACATACAGGGTCATTGATGGACTAGGTGAAGGACCACAATTGCTAGCTGTCAGGAAGCACGTACTCTGCAAACTCACAGAATACTTTTGCTTAATGTAATTTGGTGCCGCCTTTGTGTCAGACAGCAACACAAATTAGGAGCCAAACATGTCTATATAAGCCACATTTGGTAGTGAAGTATAGATTTAAAAAAATATTGGCAACCTTTGTTGATGCAATATCTAGACTGACTTTCTAAACACTACATGATGCAGAAATTGAGTGCTGGCTTCACGTCAATTGATGATAGCAATGTGGCCCAGACATATGTCTCATGTGGTGAGTGTGTAAGGAAAGCGTTTTTGGAAGTTATATGAATGTTAGGAATTATTGTGGTCCTTCATCATTTAGGATACATGTCAGATCTGGATTTGGAAACATAGGGAAAAGGTGTAAGGTGCCCTCAGCTAACATCTTACAATGGTATTTGGTGTTTGGTGTTACACCTTTCGTTTAGGGATGTCAGGCCAAAGATATGCACATGGGTTCATATCTCTATGGTTGGTGCAAATCACCATAGCTGGGCCACATCAAATGAAGAAACTGTAACATGAGGGCTTAGAAAAGTCCCTGCCCCTCTGTACATTGTACCTATGTGTCATAAATGTGTCATGGCCACATAGGCTGTTTGACTGGTAATGCAGTCCTCAAGTAACCAGGCTATGGATGTCTCTTTTGGATGCACATGATGAGATGAATACATGCCATTATTATGTCTGCTTACTAATGACTGAGCATGTTTGCCACCACATGATAGTTAGGGCCACTGCATGTGTGCAGATATGTGTGTAATTGTCACAGGAGACCCATGCTATATACATGTTAGCCGTGCTGTATCGGATGCAGTATCATCATGTCTGAATGGCTTTACTTACTTATGTCATCTTACACATAGTTTTTGTCTTTGGAATATTGGTCAGTGCACAGATTTTGAGCACATTTCTTCCTTCCATACCTTACAGGTGGACCGGCACCCTACACTGTGGGTGGGGTGGCTTCATTTGAGGACCCCGACAACTCCAGTAAGTTTTGATATGTCTGTTATGTGTTGTGTTTGCTGGTGATGTGTGATGGACTCCTGTGTGTTGAACACATAGCAAGGTATGATGAGCTGCCCATCATTTGTCTTGTTCCATGAGTGGGATTTAATTTTCTAAGCATTTTGGAGTTTGCCAATGCTTATCCTATTGTCTTATCTAGGGATTCTAGGTTATTCCTGTATGCCCGCAATGTGAACTGGGGTAAGTCATGTGGATAACACTTGTATCAACAAGATACGCACTGGAACTAATCTCAGATTTAGGGGGTCATTCCAACCCTGGCGGTCGGTGATAAAGCGGCGGCCAACCCGCCAACAGGCAGGCGGTCAAAAAAAAGGAATTCTGACCCTGGTGGGAACCGCCAACACAGGCCGCCACTTTAACACTCCGACCGCCACAGCGGGACAGACAAACAGCGCGGCGGTCACCGCCAACAGGCAGGCGGGAGACAATGTACCGCCCACCCTATCACAACTCACCAATCCGCCACCTTTTCCGGGGCGGGAGTCCCGCTGATAAAAACACGGCGGAAACAGACTACGAACGGGAAAACGCTCACCTCTACACACTCCACGAGGAAGGAGGACAGCATGGAACCCGAATTAAACATCCTACCAGCTATTGTCTACCTGCTCATCTACCAGGAGTACGAACGCCGGCGCAGACGACAACGGTGAGTACTGCAGCTACGACACAGGGGAGGGGGGAGGAGGAAAGCTTACGGGCACACACATGTGCCATACACCCACCCCCCCCCAAATACCTACACCCCAATGCAGAGCAACAAGTCAGAGTGACATCCCCCAAACCCACCGGAATAATGCAAAGACACAATTAAAATGATCTATAAAATATATGTATAAATAGCTCCATTGAAGTCATGGGAAATATGCTATATGAAAGATACAAAATCAGGAATGAACATAGTCAACAATATATACATAGGCAATAAGTCCTGCACATTCTGTCAAAGTTCCATAGTCCGTGGGCCAATGTGCACAAACATATGGGCAAAGCCCACACAGGAGACCAGATACCATTGGAGAGAACACTGCTGGGGCATCAGATGATAAAACTACAGGCACCTCAGGGGGAAGGGAAGGGGGGGCACCTCAGCCACATGAGTCCACGACGCCAGATCCACGAGGGGCCTCCATGCCCACTGTCCCATCCTGGGGAGTGCAAAGCCACAGTCTCACAAGTCTTTACAGTGGGTGGCTTGCCCACTGTGCCATCCTGGGGAGTGCAAAGCCACAGTCTCTCAAGTCTCTACAGTGGGTGGCATGCCCACTGTTCCATCCTGGGAAGTGCCAAGCCACAGTTCATCAGATGGATTACCGCCTCCACTGTTAATGGAGGAGGCATGGTGCCCAGAGTGCTTCGTGAAGCCCTGCTCGACACAGAACCGGCACTCTCAGTGGGCCAGCGGTGCTTGAGACGGCGTTGCCCAGCGGAGCGGTGCTTGAGATGAAGGGCCCAGCGGAGCGGTGCTTGACAGGAAGGGCCCAGCGGAGCGGTGCTTGAGATGAAGGGCCCAGCGGAGCGGTGCTTGAGATGAAGGGCCCAGCGGAGCGGTGCAGAGACGGCGGGGCCCAGCGGAGCGGTGCTTGAGATGAAGGGCCCAACGGAGCGGTGCTTGACAGGAAGGGCCCAGCGGAGCGGTGCAGAGACGGCGGGGCCCAGCGGAGCGGTGCTTGAGATGAATGGCCCAGCGGAGCGGTGCTTGACAGGAAGGGCCCAGCGGAGCGGTGCTTGAGATGAAGGGCCCAGCGGAGCGGTGCTTGACAGGAAGGGCCCAGCGGAGCGGTGCTTGAGATGAAGGGCCCAGTGGAGCGGTGCTTGAGATGAAGGGCCCAGCGGAGCGGTGCTTGACAGGAAGGGCCCAGCGGAGCGGTGCAGAGACGGCGGGGCCCAGCGGAGCGGTGCTTGAGATGAAGGGCCCAGTGGAGCGGTGCTTGAGATGAAGGGCCCAGCGGAGCGGTGCTTGACAGGAAGGGCCCAGCGGAGCGGTGCAGAGACGGCGGGGCCCAGCGGAGCGGTGCTTGAGATGAAGGGCCCAGCGGAGCAGTGCTTGAGATGAAGGGCCCAGTGGAGCGGTGCCTGAGATGAAGGGCCAAGCGGAGCGGTGCTTGAGATGAAGGGTCCAGCGGAGCAGTGCAGAGATGAAGGGCCCAGCGGAGCGGTGTTTGAGATGAAGGGCCCAGCGGAGTGGTGCTTGAGATGAAGGGCCCAGCGGAGCGGTGCAGAGACGGCGGGGCCCAGCGGAGCGGTGCTTGAGATGAAGGGCCCAACGGAGCGGTGCTTGACAGGAAGGGCCCAGCGGAGCGGTGCAGAGACGGCGGGGCCCAGCGGAGCGGTGCTTGAGATGAATGGCCCAGCGGAGCGGTGCTTGACAGGAAGGGCCCAGCGGAGCGGTGCTTGAGATGAAGGGCCCAGCGGAGCGGTGCTTGACAGGAAGGGCCCAGCGGAGCGGTGCTTGAGATGAAGGGCCCAGTGGAGCGGTGCTTGAGATGAAGGGCCCAGCGGAGCGGTGCTTGACAGGAAGGGCCCAGCGGAGTAGTGCAGAGACGGCGGGGCCCAGCGGAGCGGTGCTTGAGATGAAGGGCCCAGCGGAGCGGTGCTTGACAGGAAGGGCCCAGCGGAGCGGTGCTTGAGATGAAGGGCCCAGCGGAGCGGTGCTTGACAGGAAGGGCCCAGCGGAGCGGTGCTTGAGATGAAGGGCCCAGCGGAGAAGTGCTTGAGATGAAGGGCCCAGCGGAGCGGTGCAGAGACAGCGGGGCCCAGCGGAGCGGTGCTTGAGATGAAGGGCCCAGCGGAGCGGTGCTTGACAGGAAGGGCCCAGCGGAGTGGTGCTTGACAGGAAGGGCCCAGCGGAGCGGTGCTTGAGATGAAGGGCCCAGCGGAGCGGTTCTTGACAGGAAGGGCCCTGTTCAGCGGTTCTTGTCACGGCGGGCCCCTGTTCAGCGGTTCTTGTCACGGCGGGCCCCTGTTCAGCGTTGCTTCTCCCAGCGGGGCCCTGTTCAGCGGTTCTTGTCACAGCGAGGCCCTGTTCAGCGGTGCTTCTCCCGGCGGGGCCCTGTTCAGCGGTTCTTGTCACGGCGGGGCCCTGTTCAGCGGTGCTTCTCCCGGCGGGCCCCTGTTCAGCGGTTCTTGTCACGGCGGGCCCCTGTTCAGCGGTGCTTCTCCCGGCGGGCCCTGTTCAGCGGTTCTTGTCACACCGGGGCCCTGTTCAGCGGTGCTTCTCCTGGCGGGGCCCTGTTCAGCGGTGCTTGTCCTATGTTTCTAGGGAGCCAGACCTGGCCAAGACTTCCCGCTCAGTCGCCATCTGACCTTGCGGTCGCGGGGCCATCCTGTGATGGAGTCCTGGGCCTGTGGGTGTCGTCCGTCACAACCGGAATGGGGCTGGTGGGGCCCTCCTGGGCAGCTCGCCTGCTGCCTGACTTCTCCACCCTGCTGCCCTTGCCCTCCTTCGCTGAAGCTCTGTGGCCCTTGCCTCCCTTTGATGATGTGGCAGGTGACGGGGCAAGGCTACTGTCCTTGGTGGCAGCCGTCTCAGGCTTGTCGCGCCGGCCCTTATTTTTTTTTGTCCTCTTCCCAGGGGGTGGGCTGGCTGTCCCCTTGCTGCTGGCCGATGTTCCTGCCCTAGGAGCTGGTGGACTCCAATAGCCCTGCACTATGGTCACAGTAGATGAAGGGCTGGTGGTGGCTGAGGTGCTTTTTTTACTCTTACCAGATGGAGGGGGTGGGTCAGTGATTGGAACGAGCTCAAGGTTGGAAAGGAAAAGGACTTGGGAAGGACAGGGACGGGTAGGTGTAGTGGGTATGGGAGTGGAGGAAGAGGATGTGGTTGTAGGAGAGTCAAGTGTGCCTTCTTTGGGTGCAGGTGCTTGTGACGGAGGCTGTCGTGAGGTGGATGGCTGTTGGGTGGGTGGCTGCCTGCGTTTGTGTGGTTTGGAAGAGGGGGTGACAGACACACTGGGAGAGGACACAGGGGACGTGTAAATGGCAGTGGGGGTGGTGACTGCACGTGTGCGGACTGTAATGGAGGGTGTGCTGGTGATGGAAGTACTGGCTGATGGTGGTGTGCATGCAGGTGTGAGTGGAGACGTCACAGGGAGGGAGGAGGGAGATGAGGTGGGGGACTCAGAGGTGGTAGTGACTGTTGGCATGTCTGCATCTGGATGTTGCTTGGGTGAATGCTTGTGGGATCTGTGGTGCTTATGTCTGGATGAGCTGCCCTTGGGTGTAGAGGTGTGTGCAGGCTGGTCTGATGGTGTGGATGGGATCACTCCACACCATCAGCCTCCATGCCCACTGTCCCATCCTGGGGAGTGCAAAGCCACAGTCTCACAAGTCTCTACAGTGGGTGGCTTGCCCACTGTTACATCCTGGGGAGTGCAAAGCCACAGTCTCTACAGTGGGTGGCTTGCCCACTGTTACATCCTGGGGAGTGCAAAGCCACAGTCTCACAAGTCTCTACAGTGGGTGGCTTGCCCACTGTTTCATCCTGGGGAGTGCAAAGCCACAGTCTCTCAAGGTGATTACAGACTCCACTGGTACTGGAGGAGGCATGGTGCCCAGAGTGCATCGTGCAGCCCTGCCCGACACAGATCCGGCCCTGCCCCTTCTGCCAATGGGCAGCGGTGCTTGAGATGAAGGGTCCAGCGGAGCGGTGCTTGAGATGAAGGGCCCAGCGGAGCGGTGCTTGAGATGAAGGGCCCAGCGGAGCGGTGCATAGATGAAGGGCCCAGCGGAGCAGTGCTTGAGATGAAGGGCCCAGCGGAGCGGTGCTTGACAGGAAGGGCCCAGCGGAGCGGTGCTTGAGATGAAGGGCCCAGCAGAGCGGTGCTTGAGATGAAGGGCCCAGCAGAGCGGTGCTTGAGATGAAGGGCCCAGCGGAGCGGTGCTTGAGATGAAGGGCCCAGCGGAGCGGTGCAAAGATGAAGGGCCCAGCGGAGCGGTGCTTGAGATGAAGGGCCCAGCGGAGCGGTTCTTGAGATGAAGGGCCCAGCGGAGCGGTGCTTGAGATGAAGGGCCCAGTGGAGCGGTGCTTGAGATGAAGGGCCCAGCGGAGCGGTGCTTGAGATGAAGGGCCCAGCGGAGCGGTTCTTGAGATGAAGGGCCCAGCGGAGCGGTGCTTGAGATGAAGGGCCCAGTGGAGCGGTGCTTGAGATGAAGGGCCCAGCGGAGCAGTGCTTGAGATAAAGGGCCCAGCGGAGCAGTGCAGAGATGAAGGGCCCAGCGGAGCGGTGCTTGAGATGAAGGGCCCAGCGGAGCGGTGCTTGAGATGATGGGCCCAGCGGAGCGGTGCAGAGATGAAGGGCCCAGCGGAGCGGTGCTTGAGATGAAGGGCCCAGCGGAGCGGTGCTGGAGATGAAGGGCCCAGCGGAGCGGTGCTTGAGATGAAGGGCCCTGTTCAGCGGTGGTGCTTGAGACGGCGGAGCCTTGTTCAGCGGTGCTTGTCTTGAAGGGCCCTGTTCAGCGGTTCTTGAGACGGCGGTGCCCTGTTCAGCGGTGCTTGTCTTGAAGGGCCCTGTTCAGCGGTTCTTGAGACGGCGGTGGCCTGTTCAGCGGTGCTTGTCTTGAAGGGCCCTGTTCAGCGGTTCTTGAGACGGCGGTGCCCTGTTCAGCGGTGCTTGTCTTGAAGGGCCCTGTTCAGCGGTGCTTGAGACGGCGGTGCCCTGTTCAGCGGTGCTTGTCTTGAAGGGCCCTGTTCAGCGGTGCTTGAGACGGCGGAGCCCTGTTCAGCGGTGCTTGTCTTGAAGGGCCCTGTTCAGCGGTTCTTGAGACGGCGGTGCCCTGTTCAGCGGTGCTTGTCTTGAAGGGCCCTGTTCAGCGGTTCTTGACATGTGTCTCCAGGGCACCATATCCGGCCAATATATGGAGTTCACTTGCCATCCGACTTCTCGCTTGCGGGGCCCTCCTGTGCTGGAGTCCCGGGCCCGTGGGTGTCCTCCTTCACACCCGGAATGGGGCTGGTGGGGCCCTCCTGGGCAGCTCGCCTGCTGCCGGACTTGTCAGCCGTGCTGCCCTTGCCATCCTTCCCTGATTCTCTGTGGCCCTTGCCTCCCTTTGTAGATGTGCCCGGTGGCACCCCACTTCCTGACGGTGCCAGGGTAGTGCCTTTGGAGGCTGCCGTCTCTGGCCTCTCGCGCCGGGCCTTACCTTTCTTGGTTTTCTTCCCAGGGGGTGGGCTGGCTGTCCCTTTACTGCTGGCCGATGTTGCTGCCCTCGAAGGTGGTGGACTCCAATATCCCTGTACTATGGACCTTTTAGGTCCAGGGGTTGTGGTGGCTGAGGTGCTGATTGGACTCTTACGAGATGGAGGGGGTGGGTCAGGTGATGGAAAGAGGTTAATTTTGGACAGGAAAAACTTTTTAGGAGCAGTGGGAAGGGTAGGTGCAGTGGGTATGGGAGTGGAGGAAGAGGATGTGGTTGTAGGAGAGTCAAGTGTGGTGTCATTGGGTGCAGGTGCTTGTGACGGAGGCTGTCGTGAGGTGGATGGCTGTTGGGTGGGTGGCTGCCTACGTTTGTGTGGTTTGGAAGAGGGGGTGACAGACACACTGGGAGAGGACACAGGGGACGTGTAGATGGCAGTAGGGGTGGTGACTGCACGTGTGCGGAGTGTTCTGGTGGGTGTGCTGGTGATGGACGTAGTGCCTTATGATGTTGTGCATGCAAGTGTGAGTGGAGACCTCACAGGGAGGGAGGAGGGAGACGAGGAGGAGGGGGACACAGAGGAGGCAGTGGCTGTTGGTATGTCTGCATGTGGCTGTTGCTTGTGTGAATGCTTGTGTGATGTGTGGTGCTTATGTCTGGATGAGCTGCCCTTGGGTGTTGAGGTGTGTGCAGGCTGGTCTGTAGGTGTGTCTGGGATAGGCAGAGGAACAGGGGAGGGACTGGGTGGAGGAAGTTGGAGGAGGGAGGCAGGAGACAGGGACAATGGCTGCCATCAGTGCTGAGGCCAGAGCATTGAACGATCGCTGATGGGCAGCCTGACCCGAATAAATGCCCTCCAGGTATGCATTGCTCCGGTGCACCTCCCTTTCTACCCCCTGGATGGCATTCAAAAGGGTAGACTGCCCAACAATGAGCGTCCTAAGGAGGTCAATGACCTCCTCACTGAGGGCAGCAGGGGTAACTGGGGCATGGCCTGAGGTGCCTGGGGCGAAGGAGATGCCCGCCTTCATGTGCGAGCGGGCATGGGGCGAACGCTGAGGGGCTGCTGGGAGGGCAGAGCTGGTGCGCTGGGTGGCGGCTGTACCTGTTGTTGCGGTGGGCACGGATGTTGCCGCCACCACAAGGGAGCTCCCTTCCGAGGACGTGTCTGTGTCGCTGATGTCTCCACGTGTCCCCGTTGTGGAGCTCCCCTCGCCCTCCGTCTCACTGGTGAACTCCGAGTCGGTTGCATGGCCCTCCAGTGCCATGTGAGATGCAGCTCCCTCATGCTCTGATGCCACTTCTACTCCGCCTGATGATGCTAATGCACACATAAACAGGAAGAGCTGCAAAAAAGGGGGGGGGAATAAAGACATGTTGAGTGCATGCATTGGCAACACAGTTGGGGGAGAGGACAGACACAGAAGCCCCCTGCACTACGCCGCGCACTTGGGGTACACTACTCAATCATTGGGACTTGGCCTACAAGCCTATGGACGATAACTGCACACATGGGTGACACAGGGCCATGGATAGCTGTACTTGGCACCCTACAGAGGTGGGGGGCGGGGGCACAGGGCCGTGTCTAACGGAGGGGCCTAGCCTACAGAATGCGCCCTGGCCTAGAGATAGCCACAGCCCTCCTCCCCCACCCAGACACCTTCACTGCGCGCAAAGATAGCAGAATGTGCTGATACTCACCCCCTTGTGTCTGCTGTGATGTCCTCACGCGCCCATCCAAATCGGGGTAGGCCACCGCCAGGATCCGGGACATCAGGGGGGTCAATTGGCGGCTGGCACCCCTCCTACGTTGGGAGGCCATCCCCAGCAGAGACTCAGCGGTCTTTCTGGTCCCGCTGCGGATGTCCTCCCACCTCTTTCGGCAGTGGGTGCCCCGTCTGTTGTGGACCCCCAGGGCCCGGAAGTCCTTGGCGATGGCACGCCAAATGTCGATCTTCTGATGGGCGCTGACCCATGTGACATGTACAGGGTGGTAAAGGAAATCGCATCAGTTTTCTGCCTGGTCAATGTGAGTGGCCCCCCCTCCCCAACCTTGCCATGTGGCACATGCTCTCATCTTTCGTGCGTTGCACTCCTCATTCGCTCCCCTCCCCACCATCTTACATACACCCCACTCAACACAGGCATAGCCCATTCAACGTGCACCCTGTGTACTAACCTGTTGGTCTGGAGGACCGTAGAGTAGCGCATACTGGGGGAGGACCCCATCAACAAGTTTCTCCAATTCTTCGGAAGTGAAGGCAGGGGCCCTTTCCCCAGTCGCAGCAGCCATTGTATCTCCCAGACCGAGGTCACAGCAGCACTTGCAGTTTAGATCCTCTCCTGTGGATGATCAGGTCTCGAGTGATTAAGCAGTTAGAAAATGGCGGTCACGCCCGCGGCGGTGCGTACCGCGACCGCCGGCGCACATCGTCATTGGCTCCTGAGACCCATACGGTTCAATGTTAACCAATGCTGCTTTGCGCCGCGGTCTTTGACCGCCTTCCGCCACGGTGTGCCACGCCAGCGCAGTGACCTCACATCCCACTGTCACACTTCACAGGTCAGGCAGCCGCCATTTCAAGGGCCCACATGGCATAATTTCTATTGCGTCACACAGGCCTAGGCCTTGCATTGCCACTCATACAAGCCTTTCAATGCATAGCGATTCGTGTACTGTGCAAGCTGTGTGAACGAACCTGTGGGTTGCTTGACTCTGTGCTCCATGTTGTCCTTCCTAGGCACCGTCCGCTGGGACTTGCGAGGAGAAGGATGAATCCTCTTGTGTACCGACCGCTGGTGGACCTGTCGACAATGGAAGAACGACATATCATACTTATATACAGGCTTGAAAGAGCAACTATACATGAAGTATGTGCCCAGCTGGAGCCAGACCTGATGTCCCCCATCCGCCAACCCACAGGGATTCCCCCTCTGGTGCAGGTTCTGTCAGTACTCCATTTTTTGGCAAGTGGGTCTTTTCAGACAACAGTGGCCATATCATCTGGGATGTCTCAGCCTATGTTTTCTAAGGTTTTGTCCAGAGTGTTGTCTGCCCTGATGAAAGACATGCGGAGCTACATTATTTTCCCTGAGGTGGGCGAATTGGCTACAGTGAAGGGTGATTTCTATGCCCTTGGACATATCCCCAACATCATTGGTGCCATTGATGGGACCCATGTGGCTTTGGTTCCCCCCAAAGAAAGTGAGTAGGTGTACAGAAACAGAAAAAGTTATCATTCGATGAATGTCCAGGTGGTCTGTTTGGCTGACCAGTACATCTCCCATGTAAATGCCAAGTTCCCTGGGTCAGTGCATGACGTGTATATCATGCGAAATAGCAGCATCCCTTATGTGATGGAACAGCTACAGAGACACCGTGTGTGGCTAATTGGTGACTCTGGTTACCCCAACCTGTCGTGGCTACTGACCCCAGTGAGGAATCCCAGGATCAGGGCAGAGGAACGGTACAATGAGGCCCATGGGCGAACTAGGAGGATCATAGAAAGGACCTTCGGGGTCCTGAAGGCCAGGTTTAGGTGCCTGCATATGACAGGGGGATCCCTAATGTACTCACCAAAGAAGGTGTGCCATATCATCGTGGCCTGCTGTATGCTTCACAATCTTGCTTTGCGACGCCAAGTGCCTTTTCTGCAGGAGGATGGTCCAGATGGTGGTGTTGTAGCAGCTGTGGAGCCTGTGGAGAGTGAAAAGGAGGAAGACAACGGGGACGACACGGACAACAGGGATACAGTCATACAACAATATTTTCAGTAGCACACAGGTAAGAATTACCCACGCCATTTTACATTTACTTAAGGCCTCATGCGTCTCCACTGTCTGTGTTTCCCCCCAGTTCCTGTTAACTGATTTGTGACTTTCCCTTCCCTTTTCAGAGCTGTATGACCCACTGCCTGACTTCAGCTTTGTTTGCCCATGGACTAAAGCTTATTGAATTTGGTATGTTGTCATCACAAAGTAACTGGACATTATTGCACCGTTATGTGTAATACATTTGTTAAGAATACAAGCAGACTCCTGTTATTTTAAGTGCAATAAGTGATTTATTTTAAGTGCTACATATAGGTACATGATTGTAAAACGGTGATGGGTGGGGGTGTAGTAATGTCCATGGCAGAGTCCAGTTCTCAGTCGCACAGGTGCATTGTCCATATGCCTGTGGAAGGATGGAGCAGGGGCAGTTAAAGGTTGGACAGGGTGACAATGTGGGACAGTGGGATGACATCAGGGGGTATCTTAGGCTGGAGGAGGTCTTGCAATCCTACTCTGTCTTCTTGTGAGATCTCAGGTTCCGCTTGCGGGGTGGTTCTTCTTCTGCAGGAGGTGGGGTTCTGGTGGCCTGTTGTTGTGTGGGGGCCTCCTGTCCACTAGCGCCGGCGGAGGTGGTAGGCTGTTCCTGGCCTGGGCTTGTGACAGGGACCCTTTGGGGTGCCACATGGTCCCGCAATGTGGTGACTATCTGGTTAAGGGCCACGACGATGGTCCCCATTGCGGAACCGATGTTCCTCAGTTCCTCTCTGAACCCCATGTACCGTTCCTCCTGCAGTGCCTGGATCTCCTGGAACCGGGCCAGTACCGTCGCCATCGTCTCCTGGGAGTGGTGGTAAGCTCCCATGATGGAGGAGAGGGCCTCTTGGAGAGTCGGTTCCCTGGGCCTGTCCCCCCCTGTCGCACAGCAGCCCTCCCAGTTCCCCTGTGTACCTGGGCCTCTGTCCCCTGGACGGTGTGCCCACTACCACTGCCCCCAGGTCCCTGTTGTTGTTGGGGTGGTGGGTCAACCTGGGTGCCCTGTAGTGGTGGACACACCGCTGATTGACGTATCCTGGAGACAGAGGCATGGGCCCGCTGGGTGGGAGCTGTGCTGGTGTTCCCAGAGGGGGTTGGGTCTGGTGTAGCCTGTGGCTGTCTGTGGGGAACCGACTGTCCAGAGGTCCCCGATGGGCCGGGCTGGTCATCTGGGTCCAGGGAGACAGAGCTGCTGTCATCGCTGGGGGCCTCTTCTGGGGGTGGGATGGACATCTCTGGACCCTCTGTGGCGGTGTGGTGGCGTTCGGGTCCTGCAGGGGTATAAAGGTATGGTTATTGCTTCTGTGTGTGGCATTTCGTGTGATGGGTGGGTGTCCGTGTACCCAAGTGCAGGCATTCCCTTGTGGGGGCTTTTGTGAGGGTGGCTTGTGGGGGTGATGTGTGTGTGCAGTGGCCATGCTTTGGTGATGGGTGTCCATGCTTTGTGGTCGCATGCAGGGCTTGGTGTTGGGATGGGTGGGTTGTGATGGTGAGCCTTTTGCTAGGAGTTGGTGTGATGGGAGTGGGGGTGAGGGTGGGGGTATGATTTGGCATGCAGGTGGGGTGGGGGTGGGAAGCAGTAGTGAAGATTTGACTTACCAGAGTCCATTCCTCCGCCTACTCCTGCGAGGCCCTCAGGATGCAGGATGTGCAAGACTTCCTCCTCCCATGCTGTAAATTCTGGGGGAGTAGGTGGGGGTCTGCCGCCAGTCTTCTGCACCGCTATGTTGTGCCTTGATACCATGGAACGCACCTTCCCCCGTAGGTCGTTCCAGCGCTTCCTTATGTCATCCCGATTGCGTGGATGCTGTCCCACCGAGTTGACCCTGTCCACTATCCTTTGCCATAGCTCCATCTTCCTGGCAATTGTGGTGTGCTGCACCTGTGCCCCGAAGAGCTGGGGCTCTACACGGACTATTTCCTCCACCATGACCCTGAGTTCTGCGTCAGTGAACCGGGGGTGTCTTTGGGGTGCCATGGGGTGGTGTGGATGAGGTGTGGGGTGGCGTTTGTGGGGATGAGTGTGGTGCGTGTGGTGGTGTGTGGTGTTTGGTGCGTGGATTCTGTGTGGGTGATGGTGTTGTGTGCCTCTGTGTTGTGGGATTGTCTATTCTGTGCTCTCTCTCTAGCCTTCGTCAATAATTTTGGGTCGTAGGGGTTTGTGGGTGATGTGGGTGTGTGTTTTATATTGTGTTGGGTGTGTGGGAGTGGTGTTAGTATGTGTATCAGGTGTGTGTGTTTCAAAATGACCAATGTGGCTGAGTTTTCTATGTGTGTGTGTATTTTGACCGCGGCGGTGCGTACCGCCAATGGAATACCGCGTTTGAAAGACCGCCGCGTGTATTTGTGGGTCGGAATGGTATGGGCGTATTTCTGTTGGCGTGACGGTGGAGGTTTGGTCATCGCCATTTTTTCGCTGACCTTTGATGTGGCGGACTTTTGTGGATGTCGGGTTATTGGCGGTTTGCAAGTTGAGGGTCAGAATGACCGTGGCGGTTTACCGCTGCCGCGGCGGTGTTATGGCGGTCTTCTGACCGGCGGTAAGCACCTTTTACCGCCGAGGTCAGAATGACCCCCTTAGTCTGCCTGTCAGACCCAGATTCTCCCAGAATGGGGCTGCAAAATGCTTACCCACAGACTTCTGCTTCCCTATTCACCAAAGTACTTATGAAACTGTAGGGTGAACTTCCTAGCAGCATGTAGCTCCACATGTAGTGCTACAAGTATGTGGCACTTGAGTGCAATGGCCTAGGTGTGCATGCAAATCATGGCCATGGGTGTTCTTGCAACTCTGTGTCTGTTGTAAGTCATGCCTTACTGGAAGTATATGATGTGGACAAAGGTCTGCATTTCCAGACATGTGTGGCGCTGGGATTGGTCAAGGGTTTGCTGTCTCCTATTTGTTGATACACCTTACCTGTGGTGCGTGTGTAGAGCCAAACACAAGCCCAGCTTTCTATAGCTTCCTGGGTGTCCATGTTGTTTGAAATTTTTAGTTGTTTCTCCACCCCCCACCCTCAAACACAGGCATGGGTTTGTGAATAGTGTACCTAGGACTGATGATACAAGTATGTTACACAGACATGTAAATCAGTGAATCTTTGGTCAGAACCTAGTATACACACACTCAGGTATAGCACATGAGTACTATACTAGCAAGTCCATTTACAACTTGCAGATCAAGTGGCCCTAGATTTCCATCCCGTACACTGACATATGTAGCCCTGGCATTGGCGCAGGATGTGCTGCATGATTGTTAGCTGCCAACTGTCAGAACTCTGATGCCAAATGAATGCCAGTTGTTACCCATCTTGTAGGGTTTGGATGTGCTATGTGTGATACGACCTTTGTAGGCTGGTCTGCCATGTACTTCCTCAGGGACATTCAATGATCTGTATGATGATAGGAGCTGTTACAAGTAATGTAGATGTACTGTCTGATTTACTTCTTCTGTCATTTCACACAATGCAGTTCCCAATGTAATTTTCTGCCTTTGTCTTCACAGCTGCTAACATGACACCCATCCAGGTCTGTGAGTTCCAGAGGCGGGCAATGCGCTACCAGCATATCCTGCTGGTAGAGTTGGGGTTCAGACTGATGGCCCGAAGATACAGGAACGAACGGGCCTCCGGAGAATGGAGGGCCTTCCCACAGGGTGGCCCTACTTTGCCCACCACAGCCATTACCAGCACAACCACCACTTCCACGCAGGTGGCACCAACCACAGCTGGGACTGTTGACTCAACAACGTCTGCAGTAGCTCCAGGCCCTAGCAGTGGAACACCTTCTGGGCAGCCCACAGGCATAGCCTATACACGCCCACACCCAGACCGCCCCAGCTGCTACAGTTGACCCTGCAGATTTTCAGGACATGCACGCAAAATGGACCGTGTCCTACGGAAAATTAGTCACCTGAGCCGGGATGTTCACCATATGAACAGGCGTGTGCAGTCCATAAAGGGCCAACCTCTAGACTCTTTAAATGGACATGATTCCCTCCCCTCCCTCCTCTTTCCTTGTTCTTATACTTCGTGGGCTTAGGAGGCTTAGTGTTAGGTTAGTATAGGCTGTTAGTTTAGTTAGTGTTAGTGGGTGGTGGGTCCTGATTAGTTCTATTTTTTCTTTTTGAATGGGTGGGTGGGTGGGTGGGGGGCTATGTTGGGGTTCTTGTGTGTTTACAAGAAAAAAATATCAAAAAACACAAAAAAATATATATTTGTTTAGTATAGGATAGTATGTGTTTAGGTTAATATCTGTTGTCCTCCATGTGTCCCGTCTCATAAGGGAAGTGGGGGGTTGATGTTTAGAACGTTTCGTTACATGTGATAAGTAAGTTTAGCTTAGGTTAGTTAGGGACAGTTGTGGGTAATGAGTAGTTAGGGTAGATTATGGTAGGTAAGACTTTTCCCCGAGTTTCCTCTTCTGTTATTTCCCTTTAATAAATATATAGTGAACCCTTTACAGTATGTGTTAAATCCTTGTTGATCAGGGCCTTGGCATAAGTGTACATTAATTTTATTCTATTACATTTGTGTCCTATGCTACGAACAAATCCCAACTGAGCTGTAAGATTGGCAGCTACCCCACAGCTACCTTGCAAAGATTCCACCATTCATTGCAACCACCAATCACAGTTAATATGGATCCCAACGTGTTTTTTTCAAAAAAGTATGTTTTCAAAGTCACAAACAGTGCTTCCAGATTTGGTATTGGGGGAACTGTTTTAGGTCTGACTGCAGTGTGATGTTCAAGGAAACCCTTATAAGGTAAGTGGTTGTAAGCACTCTTGTAGTATTGTCTTCATGACTCACAGACATCATTTGTGACACCTTTCAGCATGATTACTTATTTGGATGGAAACTCACACACCTTCATTCATGCAGTTTTTTGAGTGTTTGCTTAGATTTGTGGGCACTGTTATATGTGTTAGTATTGCATGGTGACAACATTTTGCTGCCACTATTTGATGACTTAGATATCCCTTGAGGAAGCATTATTTTGTCCAACACAGCATGATGGTGCATGTTTTCTCTTTTCATCAGATATTACCCTCAGGAAGGGCAGAGTATGATGCAATCCAGGCCACTGTGCATCTGACCACATAATTTCAGGACAGTTGTATTGACGAGCTACGTTATTTGACAGGAGGCACATTTCAGTTATTTACTGCACAGTTGATGTGTCACATTACACAGAGACAAAGTGGTTGTGTAAGTGCTATTTATTGAAAGGTGATGTAGTGGTATATGTACATTGTCCATGATTGTGAGTCCATTATAGCGACATCTTCCATTGTGATCCTACACAAGTGCTAAAGGAAAATGCATTTGACATGCTGGGGTGATGTGTCAGACAGTGCAGAGGGACAGGATTTGCCAATGAGTAAGTGAGAGACAATCACTGGGCAGGATGACAAGATAAACAGTGGTTTGCAGAACAGTAATTGAGTACAGTTGTTATAAGACTGGCATGTTACAAAGCGCTGGACCTTGGTAATAGTTGGCCATGTGGAAGGGACTAGTGCTTCCGGGTACTTTTCTGTGTGAAGGTGATCTGTTCCATGTCTTCTTCTTCTGATGTGTGTGTTGCCTCCTCTGTTCTTGGTGGTGGTGGTTGTGAAGGGGCAACACACACCTCAGTGTTAGAAGACGTGGAGTCAGACATCCCGGTCGCTGCTACCTGTGAAGGTCTTAAGGGCAGTGCTGCTGCAAGGAGGATCTGCTGATTCTTAAGAATAGCAGCCACATCACAATGGTAGGCGGCCAGGTCGGCCCTGAGGGGGTCATGATTGCATTCATGCATGCAGTGGAAGGTTTGGGGTGCGAGGTGTTGTGGCAACTCCCTTACTGCAGTGGTGAATTCCTTGACAGCTTGTTGTAGTCCTTGCAGGATGGATGTTAGGGCTTGCATGGCTGCTGCTTGATCTGCAGATGACATCATGCACGAACGCATCCCCTCTAGGCTGGCTGCCATAGTTTGCATCCCCACCCGCACCTCCTTGGCCAGCTCCAGCTGTACTCCGACTACAGTTCTCTCAAAGCTGGTGGCTGTGTCGTCTGAGACCTCACCTGCATTGGAGCTGGAAGGTCTTACAATTGGTGTTGTGGGTGGGTCCTCTGTGATGGCTGCTTGTTCTGAGCTCCTCCTTGTGACTGAAGGTGGGGTCTGGAGGGTTCCAAGAACATCTTGGATGGTCTGGTGGCTGATGTTTGTCAGCTCGTCATCCATGTCATCATGGTAGTCCTGGACAGGCATATCCGCAGGAGATCCATCATCCTCTGCAATGAAATAGGGTACAATTACTGTGTCTGTGTTGTGGCATTGGTGATGTGACATGCCTGCCTTGTGATGAATTCACATTGTGATCTTATTTCCTGTTCATTGCTCCAGTCTGCCAGATGGGCATTCTCCCAGGCCTATGGCCCACCTGCATGTCACATGTATTGTATTAAGTTATGAGACTTGTCGGCATCATCTCCTCTAGTGTTGTTTTAGGCCAAATAGTGAATTGCCACCTTTTTGTCCTACTCAAGCCATCATTTCTCATGGTGAGGACTTTCACTGGCTGTGGGTGCTCTGATGGCACTAGCAGCACACTTAACAATCTGGACCTGCCCCAGTCTCTGATCTTTCACATCCACTTATATGTAGTTGACATGTAGCGTATCCTATGCATAGTATTGTTATGGCACGATATGGATGTTAGCATTGGTAATGTGTACAGCTGATGATGGGGAATGTGTGGTGATTGGATTGCCCTGATAATCGTAGCAGTGTCCTATTTCCTCCTCTGACTGTGCAGGTGCATGTCAGTGACCAGTTACATGTGTCCTCCCCCTCAATGCTGTTGTCTGAGCGGTATGATATTTGGGATGTTGCATTGTGACCCAGGCACAGGATGGACCATGCCATATGCAGCATGGGTGTGTCCTTAGTGCTGTGTAGCTCCTACTGTTGATGACATTGGCTGATGTTTGTGGCAACTATGGGAATTTAACATTTGACAGGACTGGAGCCTTTGTCTTCTTTCAGGGGATTGTTGAAGTTGTCATCCTCAACCCACTAATTTAGGTGTGTATGATCCATGGGGACGTTACTGCCATTGGCTACTTGACAAGCACACACAGCGGAGGTGGTAGTGGCAACTGTTGTCACTGTTACATTCCAGCTGTCGGTATGGCTAGAGGTTGTTAATTGTGCCCTAGTTAATGTAGGGGGTATAGTGGCTGACGTGTGACAGGATGTCAGTTTGACATTGTGCCCTTCCCTCCTGGCGTGGCTTTACCTTTGCTCCATCATTGGCATGGCAGCATGCACCCATGGGACTGTTGTTGGTGTACTATAATGGTGTGCCCCAGCTTCTCTGTGTGAAGGCCATGCCCCCATGCCATACCCCTTTACCCCTGTCACTCCATGTATATGATGACTTCCATGCATTTTGTGATCCGTATCCCCCCCTGCTTACAGTTGATATTAGTGCATTTTAATTCCCCATGCGACTTACCCTGCATATGCGTTGTCTCCTGGTAGTCTGCGCTGTCCTGTCCTTGAATCCCTGTGACGATCTCCTCAGGGATGGTGGCTGCAACCATCCCCTCCATGTGGTCCAGAGCCTCCTGGTGTGCTGAAATCCCACCTCCAGTTGCAGTGCTGCCTTCCTGTTCCTTGGCATTTTTTCCTTGGTCCTTGCTTGCTGTCATGCCAGCGTTTCTTGCACTTGATGACTGTTCTACGTACTTCTGCTACACTGTTAATCTTGTCAACAATTTGTTGCCATATTGCCTCCCTCCTACTGATTGGCAACTTTGAGGTGACAAACAGTTGGTGCTGGTGTTCCGTCACCTCTTTTACCAGAATTTCCTGTTTCTCTGCACTGAAGCAACACTTTCTTTTCTTCTTAAAACTGTCCTGGGTCTTGTGTGGGTCCTCCTGACTGGTTCTTGGTCTGTTGTAATCTTCCTGGGGTCTTTACAGGCATCTGTGATCCATTTTGGCTCTCCTCTGCTGAAATGGCTGTTTGCGGGGAATTTTGACTCTATTGCATCAAAAAACGCAGCATATCCGGTGTGCGGTGTCATAAATCGACCCACAGTCATTTCCACTGCGTTAACATCGTTTTGCTTTAAGACTTGACGCTGCAGTGCGCGTCCAAAAAATTGACTTACACCTGTGGTTTGCGTCGCAAGGGGCGCACAGAAATAGCGTTAGCCGGTGGGAAATATTTTTGACGCAAAACTACGCCGGCACAGTTTTGCGTCAAAAAGTATAAATATGGGCCTTTGTGTTATATACTTTTGTCTCAGGGTCTTCCCATGAGTACACAGTGCAAATTGGGGTTTGGCCTAGGAATTCTTTCCTACCTCCGAGTACCTCTCTTGTCATGTGCATAACCTATTGACAATTGAGCTGTCACAATGGTAGCAACAACACATCTACTAGTCCATGATTCTGCCCTCCAATGTACCCACCACTCAAGATGACTATGTCTACTTTGTATTGGACAGGTATGTGTGGTACTTCAGCTGTCATTGTTCGGGTCCTGTGTAGGAATGTCGAAAACTGTGGCACATCTGAAAAACTGACCACTGGCAAGCACTAATGAGGTTAGGTACCTCTCTAGCAATGGGGTGGCATGGTGTGCAAAAGAATGATGGATTAAACCCAGATCTGTGACTGGGGGCGAGTGTTTGCAGTGTTCAGCACTCCGTCCATCATCCTTTTGTGTTACTAAAGTTGCTGTAAGTTGGAAGGGTATGCCCAGATGTAGGTCCCTTGCTCACTGTGCCACTGGGTTCAAGCTAGCTTGGCTGATGAAGGGTGATACCCTGAAACCGGTCACAGGATGCTTGTTTCCGGTCCGGGGAGGACCAGGCCTGGCAGTTTGGGCTGGACTGTTCCCATGAGGAACAGGGTCAAGACTGATTTGCATATGGCTCGGTGCAAACTGGGGTGGAATGGTGAGCAAAAGAACAATGGATTAAACCCAGATCTGTGACTGGGGGTGAGTGTTTGCATTGTTCAGCACTCCGTCCATCATCCTTTTGTGTTACCTCTGTAGCACACCAATGTGTTCTACTGGTAGTCCCAGCTGACGATATTGCCTAGACTTGCTTTATAGCCATTCCTGCCATATATAGTGAGGAAAGCATCCATGTGTTCTTCATTTGTGACGTACTCAGTGAATTGCTTGTAGGGGATGAGACCAGCATGAATATTTGTCATGTTAGGGACCTTGTATGTGGCTTTGTGCCCTCACAGTCCTCTTGTCATTAGACACAGAATATCATTCTCTGACCAATGACATGGACACACACATCACACTTACTTAGTATAATAGATGGATCACAATACACAAAAACATGTTGATTGTGTAGAAGGTGTTTATTTACAAGTGTTGTAGTGTGATATTTACAATGTCCAGGTCAGAGACCCCATTTGTGACATTCATACAATTGTGACAGAACACAAGTCCAGGGTTGAGGGACTTGTCTTGGGAAATGCTAGGGAGAAGTGTTGTTAAGTGCGGAGGAACACCAATTGCCAATTGGTAAGTGAGAGACAATGACAGTACATAGCAGACAGGTCAACAGTGTGGGGGTAAAGAGTTCACATATCTGTTAGAACTGACAACCTTAGGGTGATCACCCCTAACTTATTTCCTACCTCCCTCTACTTCTTGGACACTGTTTTTGCTGGTTTTAGGACTCTGCGCACTGTATCACTGCTAACCAGTGCTAAAGTGTACATGCTCTCTCCCTTCAAACATGGTGACATTGGTTCATGCCCAGTTGGCTTCTTTAATCTACTTGTAAGAACCCAGTAAAGTGCACAACATGTGCCCAGGACCTGTAAATTAAATGCCACTAGTGGCCTGCAGCACTGATTGTGCCACCCACAGAAGTAGCCCTTTAACCATGCCCCAGGCCTGTCATTGCAGGGCCTGTGTGTGCAGTTTCACTGCCACTTCGACTTGGCATTTGAAAGTACTTGCCAAGCCTTTTTCTACACATAAGTCACCCCTAAAGTTGGCTCTGGGTAACCCATAGGGCAGGGTGATATGTAGGTAAAAGGCACGACATGTACCTGTGTAGTTCATATGTCCTGTCAGTGTAAAATTCATTTTACACTGCTGTGAGGCCTGCTCATTTCATAGGCTAACATCAGGGCTACCCCCATATAATGTTTGGGATCATTTGGGTATTTAAACAGGGCCTCTGCCCCTACCAACTCAGAAACTTCAGGACAAGAAAACACTGGAGAAGAATCCATGAACCAGAATCTTCATCCTGCAAGAGGAACTGCCTGGCTGCCCAAAGGACTCACCTGTCTAATTTTCTGCAAGGGACTACTGCCCTGCTGGCTTGCTGCCCTCTGGCTCTGCTGAGAAGTGCTCTCCAAGGGCTTGGACAGAGCTTGCCTCCTGTTCCTTGAAGTCTCAGGACCAAAAAGACTTCATCCTGCAAAAGAACTCCTTGTGCAGTGAAAATTCAATGCACAGCCTACAAGAAATGGCATACAGTATACATCACGGTGAGAAAATCACTGCACGCCGAACCGGATTGACGCAGCGCCAGCGTTGCGACCAGAACATCGATGGACGGCCCATGGAATCGATGCAAAGCTGAGCCAGAAAACAACCCAGCCCGACTTCCTGAGAGGAATAGACGCAAGCGCCAGCCGTGCGACAGCTATGTCCCTCAGACACTGCTGAACTCCATGCATTCAGGAGTGTGAGCCTCGTCTGGATGCTGTATGTTCATTGGCCGTAATGAGGAATGGGCACATTCCCTCTAGGCTGGATGCCGCAGTCTCCATCCCCTCCCACACCTGCTTGACCAGCTCCTATTGGACTCGTACCACTGTCCTCTCAAAGCTGGTCCCTGAGTCCTCCGAGTCCTCAGCTCTGTGGGTGCTGGTACTTTGTACTATTGGGGTGTTGGGTGGGGCATCTGAGATGGCTGCTACATTATTTGTCATCCTTGCAACTGGAGGTGGTGTCTGGAGGGATACCAGGCCTTCTTGGAGGGTCTCTTGGTTGTCAGCTGGTCATCCAGGTCATTGGGGAACTCCAACACAGACAGATCAGCAGGAGAGCCATCATCCTCTGCAATGAGATGGTGTAAAATCAATCTTTCAGTTTTGTAGCAGTTGACATGTGACGTCACTGACTTGCTATTGGAGGCTCATTGTCAACTTACTTCCCAAACATTGTTCCTGTACATCATGGTTGCAGTCGATCAGCCCTTTGCCCCACCTGAGTGTTCTCATGAGGGGAAGCTCAGGAGGTGGAATTGGCTGTGTCATATCTGCTAGGTGTGATGTAAATCCTTTTGTTGGTTTGACACTGTCTTTTTATTGTGGACCCTTTCTATGCATCCATTTGCATGGTAGGGCCTGGCAATGTGTGTTGCATTGGTTAGGCCACAGCAACACACATTTCAATATGCCCCTGTCCCAGTTTTAAATGTTTCACATACACCAGGGTGGTACCAAAATCTTACACCACCCCAGGGATGGCATTACCTAGGGACTATGCTGTTGTTTCCTTTTTATTTCTTCTCATGTTGATGTACGTGTATGTCTGTTACATTGCACAGCACTGATGGACCCATCAGATTTCCATTTCAGTTTCTGTCTGTATTGGAAGGTGCTCCTTCCTACACAACTACTATGTCCCACTCAATGCAGCCATCCTTGCATATGATGCAAGAGATGCACCATTTTGTCAGTGCGGCTAATTTGACACAGGCGTGGTGTGGACCCAAGGATGGCCAGCATGGTATCATTTGTTGTTGTGTGCATCATTTTCTACATGATAGTGCCTGATGGAAAAAAATGAATGGACATAGCCAGTTGACTAAAGTTGAACTTAGGTCAGGGCCCCAAGCTATTTTGATGGTGATTTTGCAGGTAGTTATACTGGTGCATACATGGACCTTCATCACAAGTCTGTCAGTCCTATGACCACCTGTCTGCCATTGTCAATATGACCACCCCCAACAGCGCAGGTAATAGTGGCACATGTTGTCCATGGGGCATGCCCTGTGGGCCAATGGCCTGGCACTGGCAGGTTTCAGGCAGCTTACAGACTGGCAATGCCACCTGTCTTGTGACACCAGACCAGTATTACGGCCAGGGCTACCCTCCAGGTATATTCCCTCTTTTCCACCAGCCTTTGCATGGTGGTGAAACCCCCATGGAAAGGTTGGGGGTGATGTGGTGTGGTGTGCCCCGGGGTGCCCCTACACAGCCCATGCACCTGCCGTGGGCAGTGCAGGGGTCCCCATGCCCAGCCCCTTTGTGCTTTCCACTGCCTGATTTGCAGGGCTGGAAGCAGAATGTCCTGCAAACCCACTGCACCCCAAGACTGGCACTGACTCTATTTGATCCATCAACAATGTAGTGGTAACTGTCCCACAGAGCTGCCAAGAGCAGACAGATTTCCACCCACCATCCCAGCGTCTAACTCATACTGCCAACCGCTAAGGGTACACTGTACTAGCGGTCTTACCAACACCAAACTTGCCCATGCGCCATTCCCTGCCTGTCAATGTGAAATTGTACACCATTATGTTCATAGACATACACCATGGGGGTCATTCCGAACCCGGCGGGTGGCGGGCGCCGCCCACCGGGCGGAGACCGCCAGAAGGCCGCACCGCGGTCAAATGACCGCGGCGGTCATTCTGACTTTCCCGCTGGGCGGGCGGGCGACCGCCAAAAGGCCGCCTGCCCAGCAGGAAAGCCCCAGCAACGATGAAGCCGGCTCAGAATGGAGCCGGCGGAGTTGCTGGTGTGCGACGGGTGCAGTGGCACCCGTCGCGATTTTCAGTGTCTGCCAGGCAGACACTGAAAATCATTATGGGGCCCTGTTAGGGGGGCCCTGCACTGCCCATGCCTTTGGCATGGGCAGTGCAGGGGCCCCCAGGGGCCCCACGACACCCGTTCCCGCCATCCTGTTCCTGGCGTTTTTTACCGCCAGTACCAGGATGGCGGGAAGGGGGTCGGAATCCCCATGGCGGTGCTGCGAGCAGCGCCGCCATGGAGGATTCTTTGGGGCAGGGGTAAACCGGCGGGAAACCGCCAGTTGCCCTTTTCTGACCGCGGCTTTACCGCCGCGGTCAGAAGTGCCCATGAAGCACCGCCAGCCTGTTGGCGGTGCTTCCGCGGCACTCTGCCCTGGCGGTTTTCAACCGCCAGGGTCAGAATGACCGCCCATGTGTTGTATTTGTGTGGTTATTTTCCCATTCCTCTGTCTCTCACACGGTTGTGTTTGAGTACTTGTGGACTAAGCCTGTATTTTTTGTGACCTACAGATTGCAATCTGTAGTACATATTTTCTCTAGTGGCACAGTTCTCATCTGTGTCAAAATGTGTGTCTCCACACTACACCAGTTCAGTTACACTGGGTAGTGGCATGTTTCCTGTGATGTAGGACCACCCTGCTATTCCCCCGTGCTTGCCAGGATTATTTTTCGGTGCATCCAGAGAGACATCCTTCCTGCATGACAGAGTAGTGGCTGCCTTATGAGGATGTGTTGTTCATGTTCTGGGTGGTGGTGCTTCCGGCACATGTCTGGGTAATGTTGGGAAAGATTACAATGAATGGTGTGCTGTGAGATGCAGCACACGTGTTTTGGCAATGAGACAAGGAAGTTGCAAGGTGCTCCTGCAAGGGACTCCAACATTGCGTAACCCCTGGAATGGTATTGACTTACTTCCTAGACTCTGATGTCTTGGTCGTGTTGGTATGGTTTGTTTCACTCTATGCAAGGGATGTTGTGATTACACAATCAGAGGCACAGTAATTAGACATGCCTTCCATCCTATGTGCTGCCTACGTACATGTAGGTATGTAACCCTGTTGATTAACATATGTCCAGGTTGTGTATGTGCTGTGGTACATGGCACTACCAAGGCATAGGTACATGTTTTGCTTATGTTTGAAAAGTGCAACTTGATTCATATGCAATGTATTCCTCTGCGCTCCTTTGACACGCATTGAGTGTGTCCTATGTGCCTCCCCTTCTTGCACTTACCAATGGTTTCCCTCATGCAACTTACCCTGAATTTAAGGTGGTTCCTGGTAGTCCATGCAGTCCTGGCCTGCGATTCCAGTGACTAGTTCCTCCGGGATGACAGCTGCAACCATCTCCTCCATCTCATCCAGGTCCTCTTGTGGTGTTGGACTTCCACCTCCAGTTTGCAGAGCTGCCTTCCAGTTCCTTGCCAATTTCTCCTCTGTCCTTCGCTTGCAATCATGCCAGCATTTCTTGTCAACTATCTGCTGCCAGATTTCCTCTCACCTTCCAATTGGCAATTTGAAAGTGACGAAGAGTTGATGTTGGTGCTCCGTCACCTCTCTCACAAGTATTTCATGCTCCTCCGCACTAAAACAACACTTTTTCCTCTCCCTCCCCTGGGACTTGTGTGTCCTCCCGGCTGGTTTCTGGTTGAATAGGGTCACCTTGGGGTCTCTCCTGGCTTTCTGGGTCCATTTTGCCTCTCCTTTGCAATGTTTTCTGCATTAGTGTCTGAAGTTGATGCTAATGTGGTTAAAAATGTTGCATATCTGTTTTGCGAAATTTTTACGTGCCATGAAACAAGTTAGACTTATTTTTGTGGCGTTAGCATCATTTTGTCTTATGACAAGGTGCAATGGTTAACATCAACATTTTTTACTCTAACCTTCATGCGTCATGGTATAAATATGCCCAGATGACTCTAAAAGTTGTGCTAGACAGCACTAAGCTTTTTGACGCAAAATTGCGTATGCACAGTTTTGCGTAAAAAAGTATAAATCTGGCCCATCGTTTTACTTGCTCAAAGGTGCTGCTTGTGTCTTTCAACTGCCTGGGTAACATAGGGGAACAACCACTTTTCTTACTTATGTAGAAGGCCAAGCCCTATTTCCTCACATCCTGGAGAATGACATCACATTAATAGCAACTGAGGAGATAGGCAATAATTGCCCTGGGTTAGTGGCTAGACTAGAACCTTGTGAGTCATCTTCACCAAGAAAAATACCAATAGTACCCAGGGTTTCTATATGGCTTTGATCCAGTCTTTAATGAAAAACTTAAATCCAGAGCCTTCCTTGCTTTCAGAAATACCTTTGCATTGAACTATTTTGCATCTAGAGAAGTTTTCCACCTCATCTTAGTGCTGCTGTAGCACTCAAGTATTGATCATCAATACTGACAAATCCTTTGAGTTGCTTTTCTTCAGTTGTGACCTATTGGAGACCAGCCTCTTTGGTTCCCAGTCTGTCGGTCACCTGCACTTATAAGGTTTACTTCAATATTTATGGAATCTGTTAGTCCTGTCAGCCTTGGCATGGTTTCTCTTAAAATTATGCCCTCTGACCTTCTGTTTTGCTGACCTCGTTTTTGTTGGCTTTAGGATGCTGGGCACCTTACCGCTGATAATCAGTTGTAAAGTGCAGGTGCTCTCTGCTTAGAACATAGCAACATTGGCTTATCCACAACTGGCATATTTAATTGACTTATAAGTCCCTAGTAAAGTGCACTACCTGTGCCCAGGTCCTGTAAATTAAATGCTACTGGTGGTCCTGCAGCACTGATTGTGTGACCCACTTCAGTAGTCTTTTAAATATGGCTCTTGGCTTCCATTGCAGAGCCCGTGGATGGAGATATGAACTGCCATGTCAACCAGGCGAGTTAATCCTCTTGTCAGGCCCAAACCTTCCTTTTTAATACATATAGGTCACCCCTAAGGTAGGTCCTGGACAGTCCCAAGGGCATGGTGCAGTGTATAAAAAAAGTTGGTTCTTTTAAGTATTAAGGGGGTCATTCCGACCCCGGCGGGCGGCGGGCGCCGCCCGCCGGGCGGAGACCGCCAGAAGACCGCACTGCGTTCAAATGACCGTGGCGGTCATTCTGACTTTCCCGCTGGGCGGGCGGGCGACCGCCAAAAGGCCACCCGCCCGCCCGCCCAGCGGGAAAGCCCCAGCAACGATGAAGCCGGCTCCGAATGGAGCCGGCGGAGTTGCTGGTGTGCAACGGGTGCAGTGCCACCCGTCGCAATTTTCAGTGTCTGCTTTGCAGACACTGAAAATCTGAATGGGGCCCTGTTAGGGGGCCCCTGCAGTGCCCATGCCAGTGGCATGGGCACTGCAGGGGCCCCCAGGGGCCCCACGACACCTGGTCCTGCCAGCCTCTTCCTGGCGGTGTAAACCGCCAGGAACAGGCTGGCGGGAAGGGGGTCGGAATCCCCATGGCGGCGCTGCTTGCAGCGCCACCGTGGAGGATTCCCTGGGGCAGGGGAAAACCGGCGGGAAACCGCCAGTTCCGCTTTTCTGACCGCGGCTTTACTGCCGCGGTCAGAATTGCCCCAGAAGCACAGCCAGCCTGTTGGCAGTGCTTCCTCCGTCCCCGGCCCTGGCGGTCCATGACCGCCAGGGTCGGAATGAGGCCCTAAATGTCCAGGTAGTGAAAAACACTTACATTTGTTTTTTCACTATTGCAAAGCCTATCTCTCCCATATGTTAACATTGGGATTGCCTTATTATATTTTTTAAGTGTAATTTCCAATTTGGAAGTGATGGGACCACCATGTCTGGTGTCTCTGGAATCACAATTCAAATCACTACTGATGGTGAAGTCGGATTTTAAATATTGTAAAAATGCCACTTTCAGAAATTTGGCATTTTGTTACCTTAAATCATCCAGCTCCTTCTGTCTGTCTCTGAATACAAGTCTGGGTGGGTAACAACTGGGCTCTAGTGCATTCCCTCCAGATAGCCACACACAAAGTGAGCTTAGGTGTGATTGATGGACCATCAACATTCTGATGGCACGTCCTGAGCAGGAAGTGACAGAGTGCTGAAAGGGCTGTGTCCTGATCCCACACAAAGGGCTGTGCAACCCTCTGTAGTGTGTTTGGAGCCCTGGGTAAGAAGGGCAGGGACCATGTGTACTTAAAACGCTTCTCCTTCAAGTCTCCCCCACTTCACAGGCACAGCTGGGAATTTGTATTGGACCTTAGACACCACCACTTCAGTACACTTCTGGACCTGTGAATGCTAAGCCAGGAAGAAGGACTGCCATACTGCTGAAGGGACAGTCACTCTGCTGGACTCTGCTGGATCTGCTGGACTCCTGCTTTGCTGTGGTGACCTTGTGCCTGCTGTCTCCCTTGCATGGTAGTGAGAAAGACTGGACCTGAACTGAATCTCTCCATTACAAAACCAGAGTGACTCCAAGGGCTTGCTGGCTTGCCTCATGTTCTTCTGACGTTACAGGGACACATAAGACTTCCAACACACCTGCTACAGCTCCTGGAACCATCTTCAACCACCCCCTTACCCCCAAGAGGAACTCCTCCAGTTCTGGGCCCTTAAAAGTAATTTTGCGGCTCCTGAAATCAAGCTCTATGGGCTCTTCGTGACTGCTTAAGGGCCCGCTCGGACCAGAATCGAGCTGCTTGCACAAAGAATCAACACAAGCCACCACAAGTTTGTCTCTTCTCACATAAAGCATCACCGCTCATGACAGTGAGATACCAGTATGCCCATCTGCGATGCCCGGCTGACTTTTCGTGCCTGTGGACCACCACCAACAAATATCTTCTTGCTCCCAGCAAACTTCTTCCACTTTGAATGGGACTCTTGACTCAGATTTGAGAAGGCAAAACTTGTCTGGGACTGTATCAAACCTGTGCTTTTTTGGGTTTGGCCTGAAATTTTGGATTGACCCTGGTAGCCAGATAGCCCCGGTTGGTGCTTTATGTTTCTAAGCACTACCATGGGGTTTAATCTTTAAAAATTCATACCTCGACTTCTACTTATTGAGTTTTTGTTGTTTTGGTCTTGCTTTTTCATTAAGTTAAGCTCCATTTTTCTAACTAGGTGATGTGTTTTCACTGTTCTACTGTTTTGAGTGTTGCAGAAATACTTTCTACATTGCCTCTTACGTTAAGCCTGCTGCTCTGTGCCAAGACACCAGAGGGTGAGCACAGGTTAATTTAGGATGTGTACCTGACTTACCCTGACTAGGACTGTGGTTCCTGCTTAGATAGGGTGCATACAACTGACAACCAGAAACCACATTTCTAACAGAATCAGTTTCACAATACTGGAGATCCTAACTTCCTGTAGAACATCACTTAGTTAGGGTTAAGAAGCCTCCTATATTTTCTGGGATCTGTGAGGTCATCCAAAGTGTTGGTTTTGGCTGCAGTCTGAAATTTTTCTTGAAGAAATCATAAGTATACATTTATGTATTGGTTGCTATGTCTGGCAAGCCTATCCCTCCCCATCTTTGTCTTGGAGGGGTTTTGCTCCTTTCTCAGGGATGACCAGCCTTCACCTGTTCCTAACAGCCAATTATCCAATTAAACACCTCTTAATCTTTGCCTTGGGCTCTGCAGTATCCACCATGCAGGGGGCGGTAATGATGCAAGGTCAAACTTGAATGCACTTACAGCCTACCGAGCCACCTTCTTTGTCTGAGCACTGCAGTGGTCCTCCTGAAATTTAATGATTACTTCTATCTTGATGGTCCTGCATAAAGGATTTATTATACTCCCTTCTTCACCCCACCAATAGATTCCCTTGACAATAGGTTGCTGCTCACCAGGATGCAAGGTTTTGCAAGAGTTTTACAAGAGAAGGATTATGACCTTCTTCCTCTTGCTCACTGTCCCAGGGAACACTAAAGGTCAGCCCTGAGCAGCAGCGGATATGCAAAATGATGGCTCCCTATTAGAAGCCTCAAAAATCCTGGAAAAAGAATAAACACAGAAGAATCTGAGAACAAGTGACAAAAATGCTAGTGATAGGATAGGACTGCAAATAGCACTACATTTTTATCCTTACAAGGATCCATAAGAATAAACAACTCTTTCCCAAATAGTGTTCTTTGACTTAGCTTGGTAGCCTCCCCTAATAAAAATGTTAAGTTTTATAGTACATGCAGGTTATATGGTGCAACAATATAACAGTTAAGGATGACAAAACATATGGGTCCGAACCACGCTGAAATCACAGTACAAAAATACCTCAACATAATGTCCCAGACAAATAAAAAACTGAGGAAAACAGTAATGTGATAGTGAACTTTTTTTAAAGTGTCTATATTTGTAGGAAAGTACCCTCTTTCTTGGCATGGTTACCCTTATTTTCTGCCTGTGTCAGTGTTTGACTGTGTTCACTGGGATCCTGCTAACCAGGATCCCAGTGATTATGCTGTCTCCCGTCAAACTTGATGACTTGTACCATTTTTTCACCTCACAATTGGCATACTGGTACCCCCATGTAAGTCCCTTATATATGGTACATAGGTATCCAGGCAGGTGTGGTACCAGGGGTTCCCTATGAGCTGCAGCATGCATTTTGCCACCTATAGGGAGCCCATGCAAAGTGTTCTACAGGCCATCCATTGTAGTCTGCATGGAAAGGTACTTGCACCCTTTCACTATTAGGTCACTACACCAGGTCAGTGTAAGTCACCCGTATGACAGGCCTTCCTATCCCAGAGAACATGGTGCAAGTACTTGTGTGTGAGGGCACTCCTGCACTAGCAGAGGTGCCCCCACAAACTCCAGCTCCATTTTCCTGGACTTTGTGAGTGTGAAAATGTCATTTTATGCATGTACCGGGCACTGGTCACTACCTATGTCCAGCTACATAATGGTAACTCCGTACCTAGGCATGTTTGGTATCAAACATGTCAGAATCATACTCCAATACTGTTGCAAGTATTGGAAGTATGATTCCATGCACTGTGGGAGCTCCTTAGAGGACCCCCAGCATTGCTACCACCAGTCTTACAGGGTTTTCCTGGGCAGCCCAAGCTGCTACCACCCCTCAGACATGTTTCTTCATTCCTGCTGCTTGATCTGATCAAGCCTAGGAAGGCAGAACAAAGGATTTCGTTTGGGAGTGGGAGGTAACACCCTTCCCCTTTGAAAATAGGTGTAAGGGGCTTCAGAGGGGTAGCCTCCCCAAGCCCCTGGTATGCTTTGAAAAGAAAATGTGGTGCCCTCCATGCTTAAACCAGTCCACACCAGTTCAAGGACCCCAGTCCCTGCTCTGGTGTGAAAATGGACAGTGGGAAGGGGAGTGACCACTCCCCTGTCCATAGCCACCCCAGGGGTGGTGCTCAGAGCTCCTTCAGAGGGTTCGTGGGTTCTGCCATCTTGTTTTCAAGGTTGGAAGGGAACTCTGGAAGCATCTGAGTGGCCAGGCTAGGCAATTGACATCAGAGCCCACTCCTGATAGGTGCTTACCTGGTTAGGTGACCAATCCCACATTCTGGGCTATTTAGGGTCTTTCTCTTGAGTGGGTCCTCAGATTTGCTGCAAGATTCCAGCAGGACTCCTCTGCAACCTCCACTTTGACTTCTGGCCTCTGGAACTGTGACTGGACCTTCCAGGACCCAACAGTCTGCCTCCAAGAAGAAGAACTCTTCTGCAACATTGTTTCCAGGGCTCCTGCCTGCAACTGCAACATTTCCCCCAACTGTGCATCCACTGAGGTTTTTGTGTCATCAGCCTGCAGTAGAAGAAAGAAGAAATCTCCCTTGGAGTGAAAGAGTCACTCACCTGCATCCGTAGGCACCTGCTACAACTATGACTGACTGTGTGGATCTCTTCTCATCTTAAGCTGCATGGATCCTGTATCACGGGTGGTAGTCCCAAGTAGTCCTCTTGGTCCTTTCTGCCAGCTGTCCGACTTTGGTGAAGGTAAGCCTTTGCCTTCGCACGCAGGACAGTACCATCATGCACCGAGTCTCTTGCAGCTGCCAAGACTTGTTTGCATCTCCTCCAAGGATTCGTCAGGCAACGTGTAGCTCCAGTCCTCACCACTACTTCCTGTGATGCACATTGCTCTGCATGGTTCTCCTGCTTCGTGAGTGCCCTTCTGCAGTTCTGCATGGGCTCCTTCTGCAACTTCCGTGTCCCCATCCTGTGGGACTCCTGTAGGTGCTACCTCAACTACTGTGGGTCCTCTGTGTCACTGAGGGTCCCCTGTGACTCCCCCTCCTGGGCCTTGCTGATCTCTGGCAGCGCCACTTTTCCACTAACCGAGAATTTGCCTTTGCCAAGGCGTGTTGATGGAAATCCTGCACTGACACTCATCTGCAATCTTCACTCAAGCGGGGGACATCTTCTGCATCCATCAGTAACTTTTCTCCAGCTCCAGGGCTGCAGTGCTGACCTGTTCTTCTCCACCACACACCAGGCCAGCTTCCTTCAATATTGATTGTCAATATTCCTGTAACATTCATTGAACAGCATACAACTGGATTGACAGGGCACTATATTTCATCATTTGATAGAGGGCTGAATACTTTGCATTCTGCATTCATTGTATGCTTTTGCCTATTGTCCAGTACACAAAACTTTACTACATACTTGTGTTCATAGTTCATTTGTTCTTGGTGGTGTGGTATCAAGTGGATATATTAGGGCTCTTGACATTTCTTTCCTTATCTCTAAATCTTTTTGAAGTTTCTTATCCTTTCTTCTCATTTTAATGTCCAGTTACTTCCACCAGTGCCCGTTCATTTAGATCTTTAGCCCACACATCCACATTAGACACTTTAGGACTTATCAATGTGACTTTTAGCTAATAAAAGTGTACATTTCACAAATTTCTTTTTTAGTGAGGTGGGGGTACAGAAGTTTTCCCAGCATGCACATATGCAGAGACCTTTCTATTGTGATCTGTGTATCTACTACATATATATATGTAGTATTCTGCCAGCTTTTTTCTCACAGTCTCTCACTAAGTTAAAAGAGTGGATTAAACTTGTGCAGCATTGCCGATATAACATATGTTCTATGTACCAAATGAAATTCTATAAGCCAGAATCCGGCATTGTTTGTAGGTTGCTGCATCATCAACAGAACCTCTGACCTCATGCTATCAGTTAACTTGTTTGCACACTCAGGCACACATTTATCTTGGACTTGCATCACCCTTCTGTGATGCAAGGGAGTGCAAGGGTGACAAAAAACCTAAATGAGATTTATCAATCCATGCAAGGCCACCTTGCATGGCCCTGTGTGGCTTGATAAATCTAGAGTAAAGCAGGGAATTGCATATCACTGACATGCTTTATTCTGTGGTAGGGAGGCATTCCATAGGTGGAGCGTGGGTGGTTGCACGCATCCAACCATAGATTCTGATATGTTTCCAGAATTACTAACACTAGTAAACCTGGGAATGTGTCAAAATTGTGGGGGTCATTACGACCCTGGCGGTCATGGACCGCCAGGGCCGGGGACCGCGGATGCACCGCCAACAGGCTGGCGGTGCATCCAGGCCTATTTTGACCGCGGCGGTAAAGCCGCGGTCAGAAAAGGAAAACCAGCGGTTTCCTGCCGGTTTTCCCCTGGCCTGAGGAATCCTCCATGGCGGCGCTGCAGGCAGCGCCGCCATGGGGATTCCGACCCCCTTACCGCCAGCCTGGTCCTGGCGGTTTTGACCGCCAGAACCTGGTTGGCGGTAACGGGTGTCGTGGGGCCCCTGGGGGCCCCTGCAGTGCCCATGCCAATGGCATGGGCACTGCAGGGGCCCCCTAACAGGGCCCCACCAAGATTTTCAGTGTCTGCATAGCAGACACTGAAAATCGCGACGGGTGCAACTGCACCCGTCGCACACTTTCCACTCCGCCGGCTCCATTCGGAGCCGGCATCCTCGTGGAAGGGCGTTTCCCGCTGGGCTGGCGGGCGGCCTTCTGGTGGTCGCCCGCCAGCCCAGCGGGAAACTCAGAATTACCGCAGCGGTCTTTTGACCGCGCAGCGGTATTCTGACGGCGGTACTTTGGCAGGCGGCCTCCGCCGCCCGCCAAAGTCAGAATGAGGCCCTGTATGTCTTTCCACCAGAGGCGCAAAAAGGAGAAATATCTTTATTTCTCCTCCTTGTTTCCTCTCTATGGGGGTTATTACAACTTTGGAGGAGGTGTTTATCCGTCCCAAAAGTGACGGTAAAGTGACGGATATACCACCAGCCGTATTACGAGTCCATTATGGGGGTTATTACAACTTTGGAGGAGGTGTTAATCCGTCCCAAAAGTGACGGTAAAGTGACGGATATACCACCAGCCGTATTACGTGTTCCATAGGATATAATGGACTCGTAATACGGCTGGTGGTATATCCGTCACTTTACCGTCACTTTTGGGACGGATTAACACCTCCTCCAAAGTTGTAATAACCCCCATATATATGTGTGCTGCAGAATGCTTTGAAGGATTGTTTTGTGCAGGAGGGTACCCCTTCCTGCAGAAAAACTATCCTTACCGCAAATAAGGCACCCTTGCAATATGATGCAAGGGTGCCTGCATTGGAGCTAGGTAGCTAAAAGTGTGCCAACACTAGGAAAGGACAGGAGTGTGCCCTATAATGGGAAATAGAGTAGTTTTGTCCCTTTCACGCAGCACAGCAAGGTGTGTGAATTTTTTATAAATATATGCCTCAGTTTCCCACTCCCGACACACTTTTTTGGTGTTTAGGGGTGCCTGCTCTAATGGTTAGATACACCCTGGCAATTATTCCCCTGCCATTGTCAGCTCCAATGGAAGAATCCAATGCATAGAATACCCTTGGGGAACATTATGGTTCACCCCACATCCTCCTAATTACTCTACAGTATGCGTGCCATGATATTGTATACATTTCCGGTGACTAAGTGAAATGATTGATAGCCATGTCCAATGCATCCATTATTCCCTGACCATAGAGATGACTCACTTTTTCAAACCTCCCTGCTTTCTACCTGGACAGATGCTATTCATTTAACCTGTTTGACTACAAACTAGATAAGTGTCAAGTCAAAAATACAGAGAAAAAAAATAGGGAAGATTTTTTTTCAAAATAAACCCTTTACCTAGCATTTCAAAGGGAAGTATAGGACCGTTACCATTGGTCTGTGTCCTTTGTATCCAGAATCTTTCAGTTTCCAGGCACTTCCAAGCACACACGTAGACTAACTCAATAGATATCAGATACTACCGAAGACTGGAGAGTGACTTGAGAAGCAGCCCGCATGCAATCTGTCTGCATGGGGACCTGCAGTCTGCCAGTTCTGTTATGCACATGTTCAGGTAGTGATATTGCATTATTATATTATTTCCGTTGCATGTAAATGCGATATTTCTCTTCTTCATTCTCCTTCAGATATTTAATGAGAGTATGTGGATCCAGCATCGTCGGTCACCCTGAACTGATCTCTAACTGCTGCCAGTGATTAATTCGAGACAGCTATTGCCGGTGGGGCCCACCAGCCCTCATCTTTGGTGTTAGTGGAGCAGAGGGGAAAACACACAAACTGGAAAGAAGAAGGAAGAGAAGACGAAAAACCTGTCAACATGTTAGAAAGCAGGAGCGAGCCACAGTGAGATCAAGGGGCAGGGAGAGTCAATATTAGTTTCCACTGCTTCTTTAGGTTACTTTCAATACATATTAGTGTGTAATGTATACATAATGTTTGTACAGGTAGGGATTTATTTCTCAATTTAAACTTCAAAAATGTAATTTAACGTAAGATTAAGTTAAAAATAAAATTAATAGTGATGTATATTGAATTCTTTTGTTCTAAAATTAGAATACATATATGGCATTAATTAACATTAATATTTAGCATAAAATAAATTTAATAATTTGTTAATTTTCCCTATACTTTACCAGATAGATAAAGGGAACAGATCTCCGTATTGCAAAGTGACTCTAGCAATAGTGAGGCTGGAAAAATAGAAATAAAAACTGCAAATGTTTGCAGCAAAATCATTATTTATTACTATGTTACAGTTGCCTACGAAGGTTTATTGAGGTAGTGAGTAGTTGCACTTAACTTCCATTAAAACCGAACTATGATTACTCTCCAAAAATGTGGGAAGTTCTGTATCTTCCTTGAAGAGGCACAGAAAATAATCCCTTCCAAAAACCTTTCGCAGAGATTCATCATTAATATGGCAATGCACTAAAACCTAAGGACGCATGGGGGGTCATTCAAACTTTGGCGGTCATTTTGACTTTCCCGCTGGGCCGGCGGCGACCGCCAAAAGGGCGCCCGCCGGCCCAGCGGGAAAGACCCTGCAACAATGAAGCCGGCTCCGAATGAGCCGGCGGAGTTGCAGGGGTGCGACGGGTGCAAAGCAGACAGTGAAAATCTTAATGGGGCCCAGTTAGGGGGCCCCTGCACTGCCCATGCCAGTGGCATGGGCAGTGCAGGGGCCCCCAGGGGCCCCACGACACCCGTTCCCGCCCTTCTGGTTCTGGCGGTGTAAACCGCCAGAAACAGGCTGGCGGGAAAGGGGCCGGAATCCCCATGGAGGCGCTGCATGCAGCGCCGCCATGGAGGATTCTCCGGGCCAGGGGAACTCCGGCGGGAAACCGCCGGATCCCCTTTTCTGACCGCGGCGTCAGAATGGCCCTGGAAGCACCGCCAGCCTGTTGGCGGTGCTTCCGTTGCCCTCCACCCTGGCGGTCATAGACCGCCAGGGTTGGAATGAGGGCCATAGTCAGCTTTCAGAATAGTGACCCAATCAGATATAGGGGGTCATTCCGACCCTGGCGGTCCATGACCACCAGGGCGGAGGGCAGCGGAAGCACCGCCAACAGGCTGGCGGTGCTTCCAGGGCTATTCTGACCGCGGCGGTAAAGCCGCGGTCAGAAAAGGGGAACCGGCGGTTTCCCGCCGGTTTTCCCCTTGCCCAGGGAATCCTCCAGCGCCGCCACGGGGATTCCGACCCCCTTCCCGCCAGCCTGTTTCTGGCGGTCTTCACTGCCAGAACCAGGATGGCGGGAACGGGTGTCGTGGGGCCCCCTCACAGGGCCCCATACAAACAGTGAAAATCGCGACGGGTGCCACTGCACCCGTCGCACCCCTGCAACTCCGCTGGCTCCATTCGGAGCCGGCTTCCTCGTTGCAGGGGCTTTCCCGCTGGGCCGGCGGACGGCCTTTTGGCGGTCGCCCGCCGGCCCAGCGGAAAATTTGGAATGACCGCCGCGGTCTTTTGACCGCGGGCGGTCATTCGGCGGTAACCGCATGGCGGGCGGCGACCGCCGCCCGCCGCGGTCAGAATGACCGCCATAGTCTACACCATTGTCAAAACAACACTCTCAGGTCCCTTAACTCTCTACATCAACACAACTCAGACATACGCATGCTGTAAAACCATGATGATGAACCTGTCTAAGGGGGTCATTCTGACCTCGGCGGTAAATGGCGCTTACCGCCGGTCAGAAGGCCGCCACAACACCGCCGCGGTTGCGGTAAACCGCCACGGTCATTCTGACCCTCAAGAGGCAAACCGCCAAAAACCCGACATCAACAAAAGTCCGCCACACCAATGGCCAGCGTTAAACTGGCGAAGACCAAACCTCCACCGTCACGCCAACAGAAATACGCCCATGCCATTACGACCCACGAATCCATGCGGCGGTCTTTCAACCGCGGTATTCCATTGGCGGTACACACCGCCGCGCTCAAAATACACATACAGTTCCAAAACACAGCCACATTGGACAATTTGAAATACACACACCTGAGACACATACACATAACACTCCCACACACCCAATTAACTATAAAACACCCACCCACATCACCCACAAACCCCTATGACCACAAATCAGAGACGAAGCCCAGAGAGAGACAGCACAGAATAGAGAACACCATCACACAGAGGCACACTACACCATCACCCACACAACAACCACGCACAAAACACCACACACCACTACACTCACCACACTCATCACCGCAAACACCACCCCACACCTCATCCACACCACCCCATGGCACCCCAAAGACACCCCAGGTTCTCAGACGCAGAACTCAGGGTCATGGTGGAGGAAATAGTTCGGGTAGAGCCCCAGCTCTTCGGGACACAGGTGAAGCACACCACCATTGCCAGGAAGATGGAGCTATGGCCAAGAACAGTGGACAGGGTCAACGCTGTGGGACAGCATCCACGAAATCGGGACGACATCAGGAAGCGGTGGAACGACCTACGGGGGAAGGTGCGTTCCATGGTATCCAGGCACAACATCGCGGTGCAGCGGACTGGCGGCGGACCCCCACCTCAACTCCCAGAATTTACAACATGGGAGGAACAGGTCTTGAACATCCTGCATCCTGAGGGCCTCGCAGGAGTAGGCGGCGAAATGGACTCTGGTAAGTCTCATCTTCACTACTTCATCACCCCAACCCCACCAGCATGCCAACTCATACTCCCACCCTCCCCCCCACCACCATCACACATCCTCATTGCTAATGTCTCACCATCACAACCCACCCATCCCAACACCAAACCCTGCATGCCACCACAAACCATCGCCAGCCATCACCTAAGCATGCCCACTGAACATACCCATCTCCCCCACAAACCGCTGTCACCACAGCCCCCACAAAGGAATGCCAGCACTGGGGTACACGGGCACCCACCCATTGCACGCTATGGTACACACAGAAGCAATAACCATACTCTTATACACCTGCAGGACCCGAACGCCACCACACCGCCCAGGAGGGTCCAGAAATGTCCATCCCACCCCCAGAAGAGGCCCCCAGTGATGAAATCAGCTCTGTCTCCCTGGACCCAGATGACCAACCCGGCCCATCGGGGACCTCGGGACAGTCGGTTCCCCTCAGACAGCCACAGGCTACAGCAGACCTACCCCCCTCTGGGAACACCAGCACAGCACCCACCCAGTGGGCCCATGCCTCTGTCTCCAGGACACGTCAATCAGCGGTGTGTCCACCAGTACAGGGCACCCAGGTTAACCCACCACCCCAACAACAACAGGGACCTGGGGGCAGTGGTAGTGGGCACACGGTCCAGGGGACAGAGGCCCAGGGAAAAAGGGGAACTGGGAGGGCTGCTGTGCGACAGGGGTGGGGACAGGCCCAGGGAACCCACTCTCCACGAGGCCCTCACCTCCATCATGGGAGCATACCACCACTCCCAGGAGACGATGGCGACGGTCCTGGCCAGGTTCCAGGAGATCCAGGTACTGCAGGAGGAACAGTTTATGGGGTTCAGGGAAGAACTGAGAAACATTAGTTCCGCAATGGGCACCATCGTTGTGGCTCTCAACCAGATTGTCACCACATTGCGGGACCATGTGGCACCACAAAGGGCCCCTGTCACTAGCATGGACCAGGAACAGGCTACCACCTCCGCCGGCGCTAGTGGACAGGAGGCCCCGACACAGCAACAACCGGCCACCAGAACCCCACCTCCTGCAGAAGAAGAACCACCCCGCAAGCGGGGCCTGAGATCTAGGAAGAAGACAGAGTATGATGCCAAGACCCCCGCCAGGAAAGGATACCCCCTGATGTCATCCCACTGTCCCACATTGTCACCCTGTCCAACCTTAAACTGCCCCTGCTCCACCTTCCACAGGCATATGGACAATGCACCTGTGAGACTGAGAATCTGGACTCTGCCATGGACATTCCTCCACCATCACCCATCACCGATTTTCAACCATGTCCCAAAATTGAGCACTTTAATAAACACACTTATTGCACACAAATAATCTGGAGTCTGCCTGTATTTTTGAAAATATGTATTAGACATAAACATGGCAAAATGACCAGTTACATTGTGATGACAACATACCACTGTCACACAGCTGTAGTCCATGGGCAAACAAAGCAGAGGTCACGCAGTGGGGCCCACATCTCTGAAATTGGAAGGGAAAGTCACAACTCTGTTAGCATACACTGGGTGAAAAGGACAGACAGTAGAGAGGCAGGAGACTGTAAGTAAATGTAAAATGCCGGTGTTGATTCTTACCTGTGTGTTATTGAAAATACTGCTATATCACTGTGTCCCTGTTGTCTGTGTTGTCCTCTTCGTCTTCCTCCTCTTCACTCTCCGCAGGCTCCACAGCTGCTACAACACCACCATCTGGACCATCCTCCTGCAGAAAAGGCACCTGGTGGCGCAAAGCCAGGTTGTGAAGCATACAGCAGGCCACGATGATCTGGTACACCTTCTTTGGTGAGTACATTAGGGATCCACCTGTCATATGCAGGCACCAAAACCTGGCCTTCAGGAGGACGAAGGTTCTTTCTATAATCCTCCTAGTTCGCCCATGGGCCTCATTGTAGCATTCCTCTGCCCTTGTCCTGGGATTCCTCACTGGGGTCAGTAACCACGACAGGTTGGGGTAACCTGAGTCACCAATTAGCCACACACGGTGTCTATGTAGTTGTTCCATCACATAAGGGATGCTGCTATTTCGCATGATGTACGCGTCATGCACTGACCCAGGGAACTTGGCATTTACATGGGAGATGTACTGGTCAGTCAAACAGACCACCTGGACATTCATGGAATGATAACTTTTTCTGTTCCTGCACACCTGTTCACTTTCACTGGGGGGTACCAAAGCCACATGTGTCCCATCAATGGCACTAATGATGTTGGGAATATGTCCAAGGGCATAGAAATCACCCTTCACTGTAGACAAATCCCCCACCTCAGGGAAAACGATGTATCTCTGCATGTGTTTGAGCAGGGCAGACAACACTCTGGACAACACCTTGGAAAACATAGGCTGAGACATCCCTGATGAAATGGCTACTGTTGTTTGAAATGACCCACTTGCTAAGAAATGGAGTACTGACAGAACCTGCACTAGAGGGGGTATCCCTGTGGGTTGGCGGATGGGTGACATCAGATCTGCCTCCAGCTGGGCACACAGTTCATGTATAGTGGCTCGGTCAAGCCTGTATGTCAGAATGACATGTCGTTCCTCCATTGTCGACAGGTCCACCAGCGGTCTGTACACGGGAACATTCCTCCATCTCCTCGCAAGTCCCAGCGGACGGTGCCTAGGAAGGACAACAGCGAGCACAGAGTCAATCAACCCACAGGTACGTTCCCTCAGCTTGCACAGTACACGATTCTCTATGCATTGAATGGCTTGTATGAGTGTCGATGCAAGGCCTAGGCATGCGTTACGCAGTAGAAATTAAGCCATGTGGGCCCTTGAAATGGCGGCTGCCTGATCTGTGAAGTGCGACAATGGGATGTGAGGTCAATGCGCTGGCGTGGCACACCGTGGCGGTAGGCGGTCGAAGACCGTGGCGCAAAGCCGCATTGGTTAACATTGAACCCAATGCGTTTCAGGAGCCAATGACGAAGTGCGCCGGCGGTCGCGGGACGCACCGCCGCGGTACGCACCGCCGAGGACGTGACCGCCATTTTCTATCTGCTTAATTACTCGAGACCTGATCATCCACAGGAGAGGACCTATACTGCAAGTGCTGCTGTGACCTCGGTCTGGAAGATACAATGGCTGCTGCGACTGGGGAAAGGGCCCCTGCCTTCACTTCTGAAGAATTGGAGAAACTCGTGGATGGGGTCCTCCCCCAATATGCGCTACTCTACGGTCCTCCAGACCAACAGGTAAGTACACTGGGAGCATGCTTTGGGGGCAATGCCTGTGTTGAGTCGGGTGGATGAAAGATGGTGGGGAGGGGAGCGATTGAGGCATGCATCAAACAACGGATGAGAGCATGTGCCACATGGCAAGGGTGGGGATGGGGGGCCAATCACATCGAGCATGCAGAAAATTATAATAATGTTATTTCTCCCCCTGTACATGTCACATAGGTCAGCGCCCATCAGAAAATCGACATTTGGCGTGCCATCGCCAAGGACGTCCGGACCCTGGGGGTCCACAACAGACAGGGATCCCACTGCCGCAAGAGGTGGGAGGACATCTGCCGCGGGAGCAGGAGGACCGCAGAGACTCTGCTGGGGATGGCCTCCCAACGTAGGAGGGGTGCCACTCGTCAATTGACCCCCATGATGTCTCGGATCCTGGCAGTGGCCTACCCAGATTTGGATGGGCGCGTGAGGACATCACAGCAGACACAAGGGTGTGAGTACCAGCACATTCTGCTATCTTAGCTCGCACATGAAGGCGGGCATCTCCTTCGCCCCAGGCACCTCAGGCCCTGCCCCAGTTACCCCTGCTGCCCTCAGTGAGGAGGTCATTGACCTCCTTAGGACGCTCATTGTTGGGCAGTCTACCCTTTTGAATGCCATCCAGGGGGTAGAAAGGGAGGTGCACCGGAGCAATGCATACCTGGAGGGCATTTATTCGGGTCAGGCTGCCCATCAGCGATCGTTCAACGCTCTGGCCTCAGCACTGACGGCAGCCATTGTCCCTGTCTCCTGCCTCCCTCCTCCAACTTCCTCCACCCAGTCCCACTCCCCTGTTCCTCTGCCTATCCCAGACACACCTACAGACCAGCCTGCACACACCTCAACACCCAAGGGCAGCTCATCCAGACATAAGCACCACACATCACACAAGCATTCACACAAGCAACAGCCACATGCAGACATACCAACAGCCACTGCCTCCTCTGTGTCCCCCTCCTCCTCGTCTCCCTCCTCCCTCCCTGTGAGGTCTCCACTCACACTTGCATGCACAACATCATCAGCTACTACGTCCATCACCAGCACACCAACCAGAACACTCCGCACACGTGCAGTCACCACCCCCACTGCCATTTACACGTCCCCTGTGTCCTCTCCCAGTGTGTCTTTCACCCCCTCTTCCAAACCACACAAACGTAGGCAGCCACCCACCCAACAGCCATCCACCTCACGACAGCCTCCGTCACAAGCACCTGCACCCAAAGACACCACACTTGACTCTCCTACAACCACATCCTCTTCCTCCACTCCCATACCCACTGCACCTACCCTTCCCACTGCTCCTAAAAAGTTTTTCCTGTCCAAAATTAACCTCTTTCCATCACCTGACCCACCCCCTCCATCTCGTAAGAGTCCAATCAGCACCTCAGCCACCACAACCCCTGGACCTACAAGGTCCATAGTACAGGGATATTGGAGTCCACCACCTTCAAGGGCAGCAACATCGGCCAGCAGTAAAGGGACAGCCAGCCCACCCTCTGGGAAGAAAACCAAGAAAGGCAAGGCCCGGCGCGAGAGGCCAGAGACGGCAGCCTCTAAAGGCACTACCCTGGCACCGTCAGGAAGTGGGGTGCCACCGGGTACATCTACAAAGGGAGGCAAGGGCCACAGAGAATCACGGAAGGATGGCAAGGGCAGCACGGCTGACAAGTCCGGCAGCAGGCGAGCTGCCCAGGAGGGCCCCACCAGCCCCATTCCGGGTGTGAAGGAGGACACCCACGGGCCCGGGACTCCAGCACAGGAGGGCCCCGCAAGCAAGAAGTCGGATGGCGAGTGAACTCCATATATTGGCCGGATATGGTGCCCTGGAGACACATGTCAAGAACCGCTGAACAGGGCCCTTCAAGACAAGCACCGCTGAACAGGGCACCGCCGTCTCAAGAACCACTGAACAGGGCCCTTCAAGACAAGCACCGCTGAACAGGGCCCTTCAAGACAAGCACCGCTGCACAGGGCCCTTCAAGACAAGCACCGCTGAACAGGGCTCCGCCGTTTCAAGCACCGCTGAACAGGGCCCTTCAAGACAAGCACCGCTGAACAGGGCACCGCTGTCTCAAGAACCGCTGAACAGGGCCCTTCAAGACAAGCACCGCTAAACAGGGCACCGCCGTCTCAAGAACCGCTGAACAGGGCCCTTCAAGACAAGCACCGCTGAACAGGGCACCGGCGTCTCAAGAACCGCTGAACAGGGCCCTTCAAGACAAGCACCGCTTAACAGGGCTCCGCCGTCTCAAGCACTGCTGAACAGGGCCCTTCAAGACAAGCACCGCTGAACAGGGCACCGCCATCTCAAGAACCGCTGAACAGGGCCCTTCAAGACAAGCACCGCTGAACAGGGCACCACTGTCTCAAGAACCGCTGAACAGGGCCCTTCATCTCAAAGCACCGCTCCACTGGGCCCTTCATCTCAAGCACCGCTCCGCTGGGCCCTTCATCTCTGCACCGCTCCGCTGGGCCCATCATCTCAAGCACCGCTCCGCTGGGCCCTTCATCTCAAGCACCGCTCCGCTGGGCCCTTCATCTCAAGCACCGCTCCGCTGGGCCCTTCATCTCAAACACCGCTCCGCTGGGCCCTTCATCTCTGCACTGCTCCGCTGGACCCTTCATCTCAAGCACCGCTCCGCTGGGCCCTTCATCTCAGGCACCGCTCCACTGGGCCCTTCATCTCAAGCACTGCTCCGCTGGGCCCTTCATCTCAAGCACTGCTCCGCTGGGCCCTTCATCTCTGCATCTCTCCGCTGGGCCCTTCATCTCAAGCACCGCTCCGCTGGGCCCTTCATCTCAAGCACCGCTCCACTGGGCCCTTCATCTCAAGCACCGCTCCGCTGGGCCCTTCATCTCAAGAACCGCTCCGCTGGGCCCTTCATCTCAAGCACCGCTCCGCTGGGCCCTTCATCTCAAGAACCGCTCCGCTGGGCCTTTCATCTCAAGCACCGCTCCGCTGGGCCCTTCATCTCAAGAACCGCTCCGCTGGGCCCTTCATCTCAAGCACCGCTCCGCTGGGCCCTTCATCTCAAGCACAGCTCCGCTGGGCCCTTCATCTCAAGCACCGCTCCGCTGGGCCCTTCATCTCAAGCACCGCTCTGCTGGGCCCTTCATCTCTGCACCGCTCCGCTGGGCCCTTCATCTCAAGCACCGCTCTGCTGGGCCCTTCATCTCAAGCACCGCTCCGCTGGGCCCTTCATCTCAAGCACCGCTCCGCTGGGCCCTTCATCTATGCACCGCTCCGCTGGGCCCTTCATCTCAAGCACCGCTCCGCTGGGCCCTTCATCTGAAGCACCGCTCCGCTGGACCCTTCATCTCAAGCACCGCTGCCCATTGGCAGAAGGGGCAGGGCCGGATCTGTGTCGGGCAGGGCTGCACGATGCACTCTGGGCACCATGCCTCCTCCAGTACCAGTGGAGTCTGTAATCGCCTTGAGAGACTGTGGCTTTGCACTCCCCAGGATGTAACAGTGGGCAAGCCACCCACTGTAGAGACTTGTGAGACTGTGGCTTTGCACTCCCAAGGATGTAACAGTGGGCAAGCCACCCACTGTAGAGACTGTGGCTTTGCACTCCCCAGGATGTAAAAGTGGGCAAGCCACCCACTGTAGAGACTTGTGAGACTGTGGCTTTGCACTCCCCAGGATGGGACAGTGGGCATGGAGGCCCCTTGTGGATCTGGCGTCGTGGACTCATGTGGCTGAGGTGCCTCCCCTTCCATTCCCTCTGAGGTGCCTGTAGTTTTTCTATCTGATGCCCCTGCAGTGTTCTCTCCAAACGATTCGGGTCTCCTGTGTGGGCTTTGCCCATGTGTTGGGGCCCATCGGCCCACGTACAATGACTGAAACCCAATTTGGACAGGACAATTTACATATGTGTATATAGTTATAGATGTTTGAATTTTTTTTTTACTTAGCCTTACAATATATTTAAATTTCATGATCATTTTTTTTTGTCTTTCCATTCTTCCGGGGGGTTTGGGGGGTGTCACTCTGAGTTGTTGCTCTGCATTGATGTGTAGGTAGTTGTGGGTGAGGGTGGGTGTGTCGCGTATGTGTGTGCCCGTAATCTTTTCTCCTCCCCCCTCCCCTGTGTCGTAGGTGCAGTACTCACCGTTGTCTTCTGCGCCGGCGTTCGTGCTCCTGGTAGAGGAGCAGGTAGACAATAGCTGGTAGGATGAGTAGTTCTGGTTCCATGCTGTCCAGATTCCTCGTGGAGTGTGTAGAGGTGAGCGTTTTCCCGTTCGTAGTCTGTTTCCGCCGTGTTTTTATCGGCGGGGCTCCCGCCCCGGAAAAGGTGGCGGATTGGTGAGTTGTGATAGGGTGGGCCGTACATTGTCTCCCGCCTATCTGTTGGCGGTGACTGCTGCGCTGTTTGTTTGTCCCGCCGTGGCGGTCGGAGTGTTAAAGTGGAGGTCTGTGTTGGCGGTTTCCGCCAGGGTCAGAATTCAATTTTTTTGACCGCCTGACTGTTGGCGGGTTGGCCGCCGCTTTAACACCGACCGCCAGTGTTGGAATGACCCCCTAAAACTTCTATATTCCAAGGAGTACTTCACTACTTTCTAAAATTAGTTCAGACTTTCTTACTGAAGAAACCGGGAAAACATTTAAACAATATTCCCCTCAATTCAGACCTATGCATTCCTTCTGAAAGTCCTGGGAATCTGCGTAGTGTGATAGCCAATGATGACACTTTCTGACACTCTTCAATAAAGTTTCAGATTCAGATGCTTCTTACACCAATTCTAAGAAAAAATAGTTAATGATGTAATCCACCTTCTAATTCTCCTGGATCTATCAATATCACTTAAAACATGTAAGACAGGAAACCACTCCACTTTACTTGAAATTCTTACGGGTGGAATGAATGTGAGGGGGAATGTTTTCTGTTGGTGCACATCCTACATTGACCACTGGTATTGCATGTACAATTCTGTTATTTCTCCACTACCTTACGGCTTTCTTCAAGGTACCACATTAAGGTTCATTCAAAACAACCTTCATCGGGCTGACATTCAGCTTAATTTGAAACCTTCTTCTTCTTGAAATTGTGCCCACATTCTAGGTGACATCTAGCAAAATGACAATCTTAAACTCATCATACTTACACTTCCAAGTCTGACTCAATGCAAGAGCTGAGATAATCTTCCTTTCTTTCAATGGTGAGAGCACCAAGTCACTAGGCATCTTTCTGAACAAAAAGCTGAACCTGCAGACATACATCAGATCTATGGCTCAAAAGAGCATTAGCCCAGGCTCCTTTGAGGTATAAAGTCCTTCAACCTAAAAAATGACTTTACAATAGTGATATAAGCAGGCCTGGGTAAAATAGTAATTACGCTGGAGTATTTAGAGACATTTCTGTAATTCTGTGTTACTCTGGTGACACTACGGAAAATTACATGATTATGCCCCCTCGCATGATTTAGAGTAATGTGAGGCATAAAAAGCATATCACAAGAGCAAAGGAACAAAGCATGAGCAGCTGCAGGCTGCTGCTCTTCATGTTCTGTAGCATGTAGTGATATTTTCTTAGTGCTTAATGCTGAATATGTTTCTCACATATTTCACTGTAATTTCACACAATTTTGGAGTAATTTTGTGCAATTACGCTACAGCAAATTATGCGAGTTACCTCTAAAACTAGATGTAAGGGCTGGTGCTACTGAGACCGAAATTTAGAAATGTTCTACTTGTGGAAAATTCCTAACTCATCCACTCCATCTCATAGCTGTTTTACACTCAGCAGCGAGGCTCTCCATTTGCACGAGAACATTTATCAATCCCCAATCATAAACACACCTATTTGGTTACCCATTGCAACTACAATAATCTTTGCACTGACCTGTGTTATCTACAAGACTTTTTACTGTAGCTATCAAATCTATCCAAATCAGAAACTAGCCATCTCAGGTGAACAGCAACAACTGTGTAGTTGAGACTCTTTGGCACATATTTATACTTTTTTAGTGCTGCATTTGCGTCATTTTTTTACACAAAAGCGGCGCAAACTTGCATAATACAATTGTATTTTGTAAATTTGCACTGTTTTTGTGTCAAAAAGAGGCGCAAATGCAGCGCTAAAAAAGTATAAATACGGGCCTTTGTGTTTTGATGTTCCTCAAAATTGCTACATTCAAAATGTCAAAAGACAAGAACGTGACAGTGTTGCCACAGTATTGACCTATTGTACTTTTGCCCCTTCATGATGTCAGATTAGATGTCTGACTGATTATCGGAACAAACAATATTGGGATACAGAAATATTGGCCCTCCTTACAACTTTGACGGGCGGCAAGCGCCGCCCGCCAAGTTCTAACCGCCGTGTGGCCGCCAATGCAGCTGCACTTATGCGGTGGCCATCACAACATCCCTGTTGGGCCAGAGGGCGGAAACCGAGTTTCTGCCCGCTGGCTCAGCGGGGATGTCAGGCGCACCACGGGAGCCGGCTCCAAATGGAGCCAGCGGTGTTGCGGCGGTGCGACGGGTGCAGTTGCACCCGTCGTGCTTTTCACTGCCAAAGGCATGGGCAGTGCCAGCTTTTTTTTGGCGGTTCCTACCGCCATGAAAAGGCTGGCTGGAGGGGTACTAGTAATCCCCTGGGCAGCGTTGCAAGCAGCGCTGCCCTGGAGGATTACAACCGCCGGGACCAACATGGCGGTAAACCGCCAGCCTGTTGGTGGTGCAATCTGATGAAATAGCCCTGGCGGTCTTTGACCGCCAGGGTTGTAATGAGGGCCATTGTGTTAAAATTGATTAGAAAAATTGCGACATTATGACCGTGGTGGGGCCGCCATGGTCCAATTGCCACCAGCCTGCAGCCTGGAGGTCCTGGTGGTTGTAATTTGCCAGGGCAGTGCTGCAAGCAGCGTTGCCCTAGGGGATTACGAGTCCCCATCCATCAGGCTGTCCATGGCGGTAAACATCGCCATGAAAAGGCTGGCAGAATGGGGGCCTCAGGGGTCCCTGGGGATCCCTGCACTACTAATGCACTTAGCATGGACAGTGCAGAGGCCCCCATGCATAGCCCTATCGTTCATTCCACTGCCCAAAATATGGGCAGTGGAATGTGTGACGACTGCTGCTGCACCCGCTGCCCCACCACATTGCAGCTGGCTCGATTAGGAGCCGACTGCAATGTTAAGGCCCGATTTCCTTCTGGGCCGATGGGTGGAAACACCGTTTCTGCCTGCCGGCCCAGAAGGAAACCCATAATAGGACCGGTGAGCTTCAGGACACACAGGCGGCCTTATGGCGAGATGGAACTGGCGGGCGAATGTCATAATGAAGGCCATAGTCTCTGTATACTCACAATGGTAAGTACAAAAATAGATTAAAAAATTGTCGGCAATTATTTCATTATGAAATACAAATATATTGATTTTCATTATATGTAGTTTAAAATAGTAAATCTTGAATATCCTAAGACATTGTTAATATAATGTAATTTAAACAATATTTAATACAATATAGAAATATATACTCATATAAATACACATGCACACAGACATATATATATGTTTATAGATGCATATATTTATAATGTAACACTATTATTAAAAATATATATTTACTTAATAATACATTGTTTGCATTTTGTTTAATTACTGCTATAAAAAGCATATGTGTATATATAGCGCGTTGCAGCCGGGGACACTTGTTTCAAGTGCAGGAGCCCTTTAAATCCTTTTCGCGCTCCCGCCGTCGCGGGAAGCGCGTTGCAGCCGGGGACACTTGTTTCAAGGGTAGGAGCCCTTTAAATCCTTTTCACGCTCCCGCCGTCGCGGGAAGCGTGCGGGCGGCGCCCGGGCGAAGCCCGGGCCAAGGGCGGGCCCGTCCTTGCCCGTCATTGCCAGGAAGAGGCTGGGCTGGGCCCCCCCTCTTTCAACTGCTTTCTGAGGGCCCCTGGTTATAAAGGAAAGAGAAATACTAATCGGAATCGAGAAGACAAAGGAACTATTGTCCATCCTGACCCGGACAGTGGCTTTTTTTGGGAAACCTTGGGATTCGCCTTCAGCCTCTGGTGGGACACCAAGTGCAGGAACATCCTAGGAGCTACCATACGCGGGACAAACAAGTGACAATTTATCCTTTTTATCTTTTTCTTTCTTTATTTTCTTTTTTAAAATTTTAATTTTATATTCAAACAGATTGCTACCTGTTGGCAAAGTGTTTTTCTTGTATTTTACTTTCTGCCAATTCGTTTAATTATCTTAGTTGGGGTGGTGCTATTTTGGTGCACACAATTAACTAAGCGTAATTTACCTTATATATAAATATCCCAATTTTCTCACACCGGATTTAGAGTGACATCACATAAAATATGGGGAAAAGGAAGCACTCAACATTGAGTCACCCCCCAAGCTTAAAAGATAGTACTTCCATACTAAAATACATCTCAGGGGCTATGGGTATGATAGATAAACAAATTGCCAATGTAGAGGGGAAAATCCTGACAACCAAAGAACACAACACCCCCAATCTCCAACGGACGTGGTGATAACTGATGATTCTACACGGTGTAATAATGAAGCACTGAACAGAGATGCAACAGATAAAAATAGATGCATTCAAAATATCTCAGATTCAATTCTCTCATTAGATGACCTTTCACCTGTAGCTAAACGCCAAAGGAAGCCGGCGCCAGAGAAGGCAGACAACACCCCTAAAAGATTTCCTAAGAATGATTCGGTACCCACACTCGATAGAAAGCCCTTAAAGAAGTCATCTCGGAAGAAACTTCCAATTAAACCAGTAGATACGACTCGATCTCTCCTAGCCAACCTCTGTGACCTAATAAATAGCATGAAATCATCATTCGGGGCCAAACTGGATTCCCTGTTGGAACGCTTAAAAGTGGTGGAGTGCAAGGTCGAGGCAGGCATAGGATTTATAAAGTCTTCACACCCAGAGGCCTCACACGACCTAAAACAAAACCCAAGCTTAATATTGCCAAATTCGAATTTCGAGCAAAATTTCCAATCCATACCTCTGGATAAGGTTAATGACCCACACTCGTTCCCAAAGCTCTTGATTAAACCACAGGTACCATTCATATCAGCAAGTACTAGCCATATACACTCTATTCATAAGCCTCTAACCAGTACACAATCATTTCCACTAGTACCAACTACTAATCATAAACAAGTTACCACATTGCCCAACACTCCCTCACTAATTAGGACAAATATTCCACGAACAGACAAAGGAAGGTCTCAATATATTGAAACAAGACCCCCGAAGTCTACATACATACCAAGTGACCTTTTACATCTTCCTCCGGAGGCAACTCCATACGTTGTGGTCCTGACAAATGTTCCCCCTATAGGTGATCAACACCGGGAAACGTGGCCGGCATTGAGGAATAAGGCCCTGAATTGGATAGGAACACGTCTGGGTCCTGGGGGTTGGGGGTCCTCTTCAATGATATAAAAATGGCAAGAAGAGTCAAGTGGATAGGAAACAGGGAAAAAGTAGTGGAAGGAGACTGTGTGGTTCTTTCATTCAAGACCCCAGATTTGGTGCATAGTATCATCCACAAATTAGGTGCTAGACAAGCCACTTGTCAAGGAATTTCACTGCTACCCTTGGGTTTCTTTTATCCAAGATCTTCGGGCGTAACGTTAGGAATCTACAATCCGTAAATGAACAAGTACTAAATACCCCGGACTCCAAACCTCTTAGTAATAGATTTCAACCTCTTACAACGCTAGAAGATTTGGATTGACTAACCAGGAACAAGATAGATTTTCCACATGAATTTGCCCTGGATGTAAATAAAGAAAGGCCTACCGAGTACAGGGGAGATGTATTCCGCGAGATGGTACCTGATAGGAACATTATAGACATCCATTTGAATCAGGGAAACCAACCCCCTCCAATAATTTATACTCAAGATGATGTACCACTCTTACCATCTATAGAGGAGGCGCACCTCCAACCCTATCAATATATGGAAACAACCATACTTTACTGGAATGTGGCAGGCCTAACTAATAGGATCAATAACGAGCTTTGGGTGAATTTCATTGGGGATTTTCCTTGTATCTGTCTTCAGGAGACTTGGACATTAAATCCAGTCCACATAAATGGGTACAAGACATTTCATACACCAGCTGTACAGGCTAATCACGGCAGGCCAAAGGGAGGCCTATGCACATATATCTCAAACAAGGCATGGCTACACAACCCAAAAATGCAAATCACAAAAACCTATTATCAAATGATTGAGTGCAATTTGGATCAGAACACGCATCTAGTACTCATCAACTTCTATAATAATGCAACGCATAGAGAAGTCCCCAAAATTTTAACAGAGATGGGTGAGGACCTAGAGGAAATATGTGCGAGCAATAGGCGCGAGACTTTTATTATATGGGGAGGCGACTTTAATGTACATCTTTGCAAGGAACCCACAGGAAAGGTGTGTGGTTGGGATACCAAAGACATCGGCATAGGACCGCATTTTTCACATACCATTCAAGGAGAGGCAATGAATTCAGTGGCCCAAAAACATAATCTGTCTCTTGTACATGAATTATCTTTCAAAGAACTACAGTTTAAACCAACCTTTAATGGAAGGGGTGCAAATACAGTTATCGATTATATTTTAATGTCAACACATTTTGTACACAATTTTACTAATTACATAATCCACGACATCGCAATAAGCGACCATTTCCCTCAAAGCCTGGAACTTTCACTAACTCCTGCCACACAGGCTAAAGCCGGAGAGGTAATGATGGCAAACGATATTGTACTAGCCCCGGGTAATGGCAATATACTGAGATGGACTCAGCCCGACCCACAGGTATTATTAAAATATATATTACGTGAACATACCCAAGTGTTCCTTGATTGCCTTAGTGATGATACGGCCCCAGGAGAATGTCTAAGTGCTTTCCAACAGATAACCTATGCCGTAAAAGAAGCCCTCACGACTAGGACAGGAGGGGCAGGGGGTAAGAAAAGGGAAACCGGCTGGTTTGACCACGATTGTACGAAAGCGCACACAAGATAAAAAAAAGCCCTAAGTGCCCCCATAAGATGTCAGACTGAAATACGTATCTGTAGACTGGCATACAAGACAGCCATAAAAAAGAGGAAACTCGCCTTGAGAGGGAAGTCATGGGACAACTTACACAGAGCTAGTCTGATGAAAGACAATGCCCTCTTCTGGAAAATAATAAATACTCCCGTTCTAGGTGACAATAATACCCCTAGAATGGAAATTGCAATTTCGGAAGAGGACTGGATCATGTACTTTTCTAAGATATACTGTCAACCTAATGACAGATTTCTTCTGGACCTTTTAAAAGTCCCAGACCTTGAGGAAGATCGACACCTAGCAGTATCACCTCAGTTTACCTTAGAGGAGGTAGTAGAAGCTATAAACACAAGCAAAGCCGGGAAAGCGCCAGGGCCCGATGGTGTTCCAATCGACCTATATAAAGCCAACACCGACTTATGGGGCCCTTTATTGACGCAGGTACTGAGGGCCATTTGCACACAAGGCCCACCATCAACATGGCGTCATTCTATCATTATACCCATACACAAAAAGGGGGATCGCCTTAACCCAGCCTGTTATAGGCCAATTTCTCTCCTCGATACATCAGCCAAATTAGCGGGGAGAATAATTCTAAATAGACTCCAAATATGGGCGGAAGAAAATAACATCCTATCCCCAGTGCAGTATGGCTTCCGCACAGGACTAGGTACAGTGGAACAGGCTCTGAATTTAACTATCCTAGTGGGGAAGTATACGAAGACCAGAGAGGGTAATTTGCACCTGGCCTTTATAGATTTATCCTCAGCATTTGACTGTGTTTTGCATGAAAAGTTATGGGATATTCTAATAAGTATGGGGGTCGAACCAACAATAGTCCATTTTATAAGGGATTTGTATACTGGGTGCAGAGCAAGAGTAAGGTACGGGATGAGAGGGGAATGCACTAAAGGGGTCATTCTGACCCTGGCGGTCATGGACCGCCAGGGCCAACGACCGCGGGAGCACCGCCAACAGGCTGGCGGTGCTCCCATGGGCATTCTGACCGCGGCGGTACAGCTGCGGTCAGAAACGGGAAACCGGCGGTGTCCCGCCGGTTTCCCGCCGGTTTCCCGCTGCCCAAGGGAATCCTCCATGGCGGCGCTGCAGGCAGCGCCGCCATGGGGATTCCGACCCCCTTACCGCCAGCCTGGCTCTGGCGGTTTTGACTGCCAGAACCTGGCTGGCGGTAACGGGTGTCATGGGGCCCCTGGGGGCCCCTGCAGTGCCCATGCCAGTGGCATGGGCACTGCAGGGGCCCCTTAACAGGGCCCCATCAAGATTTTCAGTGTCTGCCAAGCAGACACTGAAAATCGCGACGGGTGCAACTGCACCCGTCGCACCCCTTCCACTCCGCCGGCTCCATTCGGAGCCGGCATCCTCATGGAAGGGGGTTTCCCGCTGGGCTGGCGGGCAGCCTTCTGGCGGTCGCCCGCCAGCCCAGCGGGAAACTCAGAATGACCGCCGCGGTCTTTCGACCGCGGTACGGTCTTCTGGCGGTTGCCGCCAGGCGGGCGGCTTCCGCCGCCCGCGGAGGTCAGAATGACCCCCTAAGTCTTTTGGCATATACAGAGGGGTGCGTCAAGGCTGCGTTCTCATACCACTTCTATTTTCATTATACATAAACAACCTAGAAAGTGAATTGATAAGCAAATGTAAAGACCTTCCACAAATAGGCAATCGCCCCGTTCCTGCACTCCTTTACGCAGACGATGCAGTACTCATGGCCAGGACACCGCTAGCCCTCCAGAAACTCCGAACCACTTGTATAAATTACATGACAGCTCTGGGCCTCACAGTCAATCGCTCGAAAACGTTCATAATGAACTGTGGCAGGAAACTGAGCAAGTCCTTTAAAATCACTATTCACGAGGACAAGGTGAAGATAGCTCCCACCTTCTCATATTTGGGCATAATGTTCGATAAACAGGCCACTTGGGCACACTGCGTGAAAACAAAAAAAGATCAGATCATTAAAACAATGGCGGCCTTGAAGATCTTTTCCAAAAAACTAGGGGGGATCTCCCCGTCAAACATGGTAAAAATCTACAAAGCCAAATGTATCCCGGCGGCCACTTATGGAGCATGTATCTATGGAGATACCAACTGCCATGCGATTCAGTTGGTGGAAAATGACTTCCTCAGATACCTGCTAATGGCTCCAAATAGCACGTCATCATATATTAGCCATTCGGAACTAGGTGTCCACTTTGTAATTGATTTAATTAAGATACAGCCTCTATTATTATGGCATAAATTGTGGACCTCTGAGCATACCGGATTAAACAAGGCCATACTATCCGACTGCATGAACCTAACACACTCGTTTAGAGTTCCCTGGCTGACATATATTATGACCTTTTTTAAAAATATGGGCTGCGAAGCCTATTACCAAAACCCACAATCACTGGAAAAAATAACCAGGAGAGAATTGAGGGCTCTGACATTGAAGTACTTGGATGAACAGAGATGGGAAGTTGAATCAAAAAAATCTACAGTAATGTCTAACCAACTAATTCTGTCGACGGATGCAGTCCAGCCTTACCTAGTAAGCGTGGTAAATCCCGACATCGATTTGTTTTTACAAGATTCCGCTTAAATATCTTCCATCGGCTAGCAACCTTTCCGATTATGAGTGACTGAAGTACAGTTTTAAGAGCATGTCCATGTGATGCAAAAGCTCCCCAATCTACAATGCATGTGGTCCTCTTTTGTAAATTTTATGATATACCAAGAAAACGTTTCTTATTGCCTTTTTTAAGATCGACTAATTTGCGTCATTGCCGTGACGCGTATTTTAGCTTACAGATTTTATCCTCTATTGAAATGTGTGGAATTTTAGCAAACTTTTTATGTACAGTACTCTCTGTAAGGAAGTCTATGGGTGTACTGAACTAATTTTACTTGAATATCTGGAATCTCCGGTAAACTCCTCACTCTCTAGAAAATACTGTAATGGAACTCGATTTTGCACTGATGTAAATTTACCAAGTTTTATATACCTGTCCTTGAATGAATTAATGATGTGTTTTATTACCTTCCCTATTTATCTATAATTTTTCTTATACATATTTATTACTAAATGTGCTATTATTTGATACTTTTATGGCTTGTTGAAAGCCGAATAAAGTCTGTTTGATGATGATGATGATGATGTCATAGAAGATGTCATGATTGATGTAATATGTGGGCTAATTAGCAGTGCATGGCAAGGGCAGGAGTTATAGTTGCCTTAGGGCATGAGTTATAGTTACTTTAGATAACTATAACTACAACTGCTAAAATGTCTATGGATTTGTGCATGCAAAATCTAAGCCTAACTATAACATCCCTGTAACTGGTCTGCTATGGGCCCAGCCAAATATTCAAAAGGGCCTGGCCAAATATTCAAAGGGGAGAGGTGTCCACATGGCCCACCTCCCTTTTGTATACATGATTGTGCATCTGGGGATGGGGTCCCCAGGGCTGAAAGTGAGCCAAGTAGGGGGGCCATGCAGCCTCCCTCCCCCTTTGAATACTTGGTCGGGCCAGGGGGTCACAGAGACCAAAATTGACCTAGGATGAGGCAGCTTTTTTTTTTTTCCTTTCAGCAGCAGCAGCAGTTTTTTTAAACGTGTTTGGCCCCAGACTGAGTCCCTATGGAACCCTACCATTGGGCGTAAAGGAGTAAGGGTATTCCTACCCTGCCTCTTTGTGTCTTTTTTTTGCATTTTATTTTAGAACTCAAGAGTCCAGAGAACTAAACAGTTCTGTATCAAGTTACAAAACGTCTCTTTATGGACCAAGAACTAGCTATCTGCCAAATCTGGTTTAATTCCTTTCACCGGTTTGGTTTGTGGCTTGTCTAAAATTTCCCCCAATCACCCCAAAGCTTTCCAGGCAGCAGCTGGAGTAACTGGCACACTAGTTTTAGAATTTTGTGAAGATTTGTTAAACGGTGCCAAAGTTAAAATACTTTTCCTATGGAAAGTAGATCCTAACTAAACTAAAATGACCTACTGATGATATAAATAAATATATATTCACTAAAAACAAAGGGCCGTATTTATACTTTTTGGCGCACAACTGCGCCAACGCAGTTGTGCGTCAAAAAATTTAACGCCGGCTAATGCCATTCCAAAGTGCCATGCGGGCGCCTTATTTATGGAATGACGTTAGTCGGCGGAGCTGCCTGGTGTGCGTAAAAAAAAATGACTTACACCAGGCAGCGCCGGCGTAGGGGAAAATGGAGCTTGGGCGTCAAAAAATGGGCCAAGTCGGTCTGAGGCAAAAAATCTGCCTCAACCCGAGTTGCGCCATTTTTTTTTGACTCCCACCCTCCATTGACATGACTCCTGCCTTAGCAAAGACAGGAGTCATGCCCCCTTGCCCAATGGCCATGCCCAGGGGACTTATGTCCCCTGGGCATGGTCATTGGGCATAGTGGCATGTAGGGGGGCACAAATCAGGCCCCCCTATGCCACAAAAAAAAATATATATATACTTACCTGAACTTACCTTAAGTTCCCTGGGATGGGTCCCTCCATCCTTGGGTGTCCTCCTGGGGTGGGCAAGGGTGGCAGGGGGTGTCCCTGGGGGCATGGGAGGGCACCTCTGGGCTCCTTCCGAGCCCACAGGTCCCTTAACGCCTGCCCTGACCAGGCGCTAAAAAATGACGCTAAAGCGGCTGGACGTAATTTTTTTTTGACCCGCCCACTCCCGGGCGTCATTTTTGCCCGGGAGTATAAATATGGCACACATGCCTCGGAGTCATTTTTTAGACGGGAACGCCTACCTTGCATATCATTAACGCAAGGAAGGTGTCCACGCTAAAAAATGACGCAAACTCCAAGATCTTTGGCGCTAGACGGGTCTAACGCCAAAGTATAAATATGGAGTTAGTTTTGCGTCGGATTTGCGTAAAAAAAACGACGCAATTCCGCCGCAACCAGAGTATAAATATGCCCCAAAGGTTAGTTGGACATTACAGTTAGGTTCAGATTTTACCGTAGCAATTCAGCTTTTATAGTTAGAGCTATTTTAAGTAACTATAACTCGTGACCTAAGGTAACTATAAAATGTGTCCTCTCCATGCACAGTTGTCTCATCATTAATTTTATTGCAAATGTTGAAGTGATAATATCAATGATGCCTTAGAAGATGTCATCACTGATGTAATATGTGGGTTAATTAGCAGGGCAGTCCTGTGTGGCCCTTGCTCTGCCATAGCCCTTCCTGCCTGCCCTGAACAGTTAGCTTGCTGCCACTTCCAACTCCTCCCTACCCTCTCTTGTTCAAGTCCATTCACCAGCCCCCTCCCTCCTGCCCTGCATGGTCCGATGTGCTGCCACTGCTTTCCATTAGGACTGGTGTTCCTTCCCACTCCTTCTGCCTTCCATTGCCCAATTCTATGTCTCATCATTGCCCTCCTGTTTAGCCTCTGTGCTTAGCTTGCTGCCTCCTACCCTCCTTCCCTCAAGCCTCCATTGTCTGAGCGCACGCCCCTGTTCCATCGTTTTTGCCCAACACATCCCATGGGCCTCCCACTGCCCATCCTAGCTGCTCTGAGTGTTCTGTGGAACTGCCACTGCCCCGCTCACCTGCCTAACAAGGTCATATGGCTGCCGCCTGTATCTGCTACCTCCACCCTGCGTGTACAAGTTCCATTACCATATCCCCTCCCTCCTGTCCTCCATGGTCCATTTTGCTGCCACTCCCTTCTGCCCTCTGTGCTCTGTTGTGCTGCAGCTGCTCCTCCCGCCTGCCCTACATGGTCTGTTGTGAAGTCCCTTCCCCTGCCTTCTCTTGTATATGTACAGCCCCTACCTCTCCCTTCTGTCCTCCATGGTCATTTGTGCATGCCCCTGCCCCTCCCTCTTGCCCACCACGTACATTGTGCTGCCACTAACCCTCCTGCTTGCCATGCATGGTCTTCTGTCTAGCCACAGCCCCTCCCACCTGTCCCTTGTGGTCAGCTTGCTGTCGCTGACCCCTTCCACATTCCCTCTGTTGTCTGTGTGAATGCCTTTATAGACTCACTGTTGCCCTCCATGGTGTGTTGTTCTTCTAGTATACACCTTGCCTGTCCTCCATGCTCACTTGCTGCTCCTGCCCTGCCCCCTCTCCCCCAGCCCTCTGTTTTTCATGTGCAGGCTCATATCCCCTCCCTCCTACCTTGCCTGGCCCATTGTCAAATCCCTTCCACCTCCCTCCTGTCCTTCATGGTCTGTTATGCTGCAACTTCCCCTCTTGTCGTTCCGGTATGGTCAACTGCTGCCCTTGTCTCTTTCGCCTCTGCTCTCTGGGCTCCATGTGTTTGGCCCTGTCCTCTACCTATTGCTTTCCATGGTTCGTTGTGCTGAACTGTCGCCCCACTTGCCCTGTGTGGTGTATTGTGCTGCTTCAACCGCTGATGCCTTCCCTGTAAGGTCAGTTTGGTGTCCCTTCTTATCTCCCTCCTGCCCTCTATTATCTGGGTATTTGCCCATACCCTATTCCTCCTACCCTCTATGCATGTACCATGCATGCCAACATTTTAAACTTGATGGAGATTTTAAAAATAAATAAATAACGGGAATTGATTTTCCCCATTCGTTTACATAGAAAACAACATAAAAAACATTGGGAGTCTCCCTGCCTGAATCAAGTCTCTAGCAACACAAAATGATGATGGACAGAGTGCTGACACTTTTCAAACACTCACCCCCAGTCACATATCTGGGTTTAATCCATTCTTCTTTTGCTCACCACACCACCCCAGTTTGGATCCAACCATATACAAATCAGTCTTGACCCTGTGCCCCATGGGAACAGTCCAGCCTGAACTGCCAGGCTAGCTTGAATCCAGTGGTACAATGAGCAAGGGACCCACATCTGGGCATACTCCTCCCATTAGGGGCAACTTTAGCAACACAAAGGGATGCTTGTTTCTGGTCCAGAGAGGACCTGGCCCGGTAGTTTGGGCTGGACTGTTCCCATCAGGAACAGGGTCAAGACTGATTTGCATATGGCTGGGTCCAAACTGAAATGGCATGGCAAGCAATGGCAATGGCATGGCAAGCAAAAAAACTGATGGACTAAACCCAGATGCGTGACTGGGGGGAGGATGAATGTTTGATTTGCTCTGCATTCTGCCCATCATCTGTTGTCTTTCCATTTGTTGCCCCAAATGGGAAGGGGATGCCCAAACGTAGGTCCCATGCTTGCTATGCCACCAGATACAAGCTAGCCTGACTGATGAAGGGTGATACCCTGAAACATATCCCAGGATGCTTGTTTCTGGTTCAGGGAGGACCTGGCCTGGCAGTTCGTGCTGGACTGTTCCCATGGGGAACAGGGCCAAGACTGATTTGCATATGGATGGTTCCAAACTGAAATGGCATGGCAAACAGAAAAAACAGATGGATTAAAACCAGATCTGTAACTGGGGGTGAGTGTTTTATTTGCTCTGCATTTGGAGCATCATCTGTTGTTTTTGAATCAGGTCTCTGAGCATGTATGGTTGTCCTTCCACTGCCTCTTCCATCTGCCCTCAATGGTCTGTTATAATGCCACAGACTCTCTTGCCTGCCTTCTTGCATAGTTGGTCTGCTGCCCCTGACGTCCTTTCCCCTGCCCTACATGGTCCATTGTGCTGCCACTGCCCCTCCCTTCGGCCCAGAGTGGAAAGTTGTCCCCACTACATCCTCCTCACTGCCCTCAATTATTTGTGTGAGTGCTCCTAGCATCTGTCTCCTAACAGTATTCTATAAGTACAACTTGATTGCTAACATTCTGTATTTATTACAAAAGTGTGGCATGCCTGATGTCATTCGGAATGTATTACCTAAAGCATTTCCTTTAGAATTTATAAAAATGAGAGGGTCTTATTTTCATAGAAATTATGGGCCATATTTATACTTTTTGATGCAAAACTGCATCAACGCAGTTTTGCGTCAAAATTTTTACCGCCGGCTAATGCCATTTCTTTGCACCGCACAGCGGCGCAAACCACTGGTGTGAGTCATTTTTTTTTTACTCAAACCAATGCGTCAGGTCATAAAGAAAAACAACTTTAACACAGCGAAAATTACTGTGAGACGGTTTACGACGTCGCAAACTGGACATGTGCTTTTTTTTTACGCAATTGCGTCAAAAAGCGGCGCAAACACAGCAAAATGTGCGCAAACTCAGCAAAATGTGCTAAGGAGAGCCAAAATGGATCCCAGATGCTTGCACAGACCCCAGGAAGATGACAACAGAACAGGAACCAGCCAGGAGGACCCACAGAAAACCCGGGACAGGGAGAAGAAGAAAAGAAAGTGTCGCTTCAGTGCAGAGGAGTGGGAAATTCTGGTGAAAGAGGTGACGGAACACCAGCACCAACTTCGTGTCACCTCAAAGTTGCCAATCCATAGGAGAGAGGCAATATGGCAACAAATTGTTGACAAGATTAACAGTGTGGCAGAAGTACGGAGAACAGTCATTGAGTGCAAGAAACGCTGGCATGACTGCAAGCCCAGGACGAAGGAAAAGATGGCCAGGAACAGGGAGGCAGCACTGAAGACTGGAGATGGGAGTCCAGCACCGCAGGAGGCCCTGGACCACATGGAGGAGATGGTGACAGCCATCATCCCTGAGGAGATCATCACAGGGATTCAAGAACAGGACAGCGCAGACTACCAGGAGACAACACAGATGCAGGGTAAGTCGCATGGGGAATTAAAATGCACAAATGTTAACTGTAAGCAGGGGGGACATACCTACTACACAATGCATGTAAGTCATGATATTTAGGGGGTGACATAGGTAAAGGGGCACGGCATGGGGGCTTGGCCCGTTCAGAGGAAACCTGGGGTACAGTACTACACTACACCAACAACCTTTGCATGGGGGTATGCTGCCAAGGATGTTGGAAAAGTAAAGCCAGTCCAGGAGGGTAGGGTACAACGTAAAACTAGCCTGCTGTTACACGTTGTTGGAAAATGGGTTATTGGTAGGGCAGGTAGGTACCTACACCTAGCAACAAGCCACTAACCTCCACCTAGGTACAGTTAGGTCTCAGTAAATTAATCCCAGCTCAACCCTTGGTAGCTTGGCAACGAGTGTCAAGGCTTAACTTAGGAGACAAAGTGTAAAGCATTCAAATATCACAAAACAGTAATTAAATAAAACACAGGAAACAGTTTAAAAATCCAAAACCAATTTATAAAAATAGTTTATATTTTTATCTTTAAAATGACACAAAAACGATTAAAATCGGTTCAGGGGAACCGGAGATATGAATTTTTAAAGAATTATTACTTTTCTAGCGCTTAGAAACAAAAAGCGCCAATCGGGTCATCTGGTTGCACCTCGACCGGGACAAAGTCAAACTTTCAGGCCGACCGCGATGGAGCCCTGCTCGGCTACAGGTCGCGGGAGGCCTCGGTTAAAAAGTTACCTTCTGACTTAGTCTTTATTTTGAAGTTTTTCTTCACCGGGACGAACCTGCCAGTTGAATCCGACCTCCTGGAGCCCTTGTCCGGATACGCGATGTGGGTTTCCTCGGTGGAGACTTTTACCTTCGGACTTAGTCGTTTTTTCGAGATGAAAATCCTTCGACCGGGGTAAACCTGGATCTTGATCCGACGTCCATGGAGCCCTTCTCGGATACGATGGCTGGGAGGTCCCGGTCAACTTTTTACGTTCGGACTTAGTCTCTTTTTTGGATGTTTTTCTTTACCGGGATGAACCACGAAGTCAGGCCGGGTCGCGGTTGAGGCAAGCCGGCTAGAATTTCTGCGGCGGGTCGGTCCCTCTCTGGAGCTTTTTTCCAAAAATTCTCAAATCTTTTCCAAACTTCTGGGGCTTCACCCAGATGTTCTTTTAAGGTTCTTTTGGGGTCCACAGCTCACCCCAAGGGTCCAGAAGTTCTGTGATGGTCCTTGGGGGGTGCGGACTTCAACTCCCAGAATGCACCTGGCGCAAACTCCTTTTTGGCCACTGGACAGTGGTCAGCTGGTCGCTTTCTTCAGGAGTTGGTGCAGGGGACTCTGGTTAGCAATTTTTCACCTGTAGCAAACAGGGAGTCCCTCCTTGAACCAGTTGAAGCCAGGCAAAGTCCTTCTTGTGGTGAAGCCCAAGTGTGCAGCTGGTGCAGTCCTTCTGAGTGCAGGGTCCAGGTGCAGGCCAGGGGTCCAGCAGGGCAGTCCTTCTTCTTCTTTAGTTCCTTTCTTGTTGAATTCTGGAGGGGATCTGAGGTGTGGGTGCAGGTCTGCCAGTTTTATCCTTGCTCCTGGGTGAAAAGCAGGGGGGCCCTGGTTCTCCAATCAGGGACAGGGTCGTCCCCCTGTGATGACCACTTCCTGGGAAGTGTGGCAAAAATCCATCCCAGAAGGCAACAGTCTCTAAAAATCCAACATGGATGAATCTGATTTTTGGAGGTTACATCTGGCTTAGCCCACCCACTGGTGTGGCTAAAAATCATAAACACACCCCTCTCCTGCCCTCTCCTAATCTAATCAAGGGGGCACCTAGTTGTCTGGGGTTGCAGGATGTGGGGGTGTTGCTGGGTGCTGCAAATGTCCTTCTCTGCCTTTGAAGACCAGTTTGGCAGCCCTCCCCCTTCCTGCCTCACCATCTGCTGAGGGGAGATTCTCTCCCCCAAGCACATTCCTTTGTGTGAAGCCTGGCCACTTCACACCTCATCAAGGCAGCCTGGCAGAAGCTGCTGCAGGCTGGCCAATCAGAGCACAGCAGCAAAAACAATGCAGAGCTGAAATTGGCAACTTTTTAGGTAAAGTCTAAACTTTTTACCTGAACTAGTTATATTAAATCCAACAACTGGAAGTTGTAGGATTTATTACAACAATTAATTTGATACCAAATTCTTGGTATGCAACATTTAAGGAGACTTTAAAATTTAAAATAAAGTCTGCCCATTCTAGCCTATGAAGGCCATTTACTTCAATGAGGGAAAAACGAATTTGGCTGTTTTTACCTCACCAGGGCTTATAAATCTATTTTTATAAAGTCCCTGCTTATAGTTACATGGCACCCAGCCCTAGGGGCACATAGGGCACACCTTAGGGGTGACTTATATGTAAAAATAAGGTCGTTTAAGACTTTGGAAGTACCTTTAATTCCAAAGTCGAATTTGCATATAACTTTAATTTAAAAGCAGCCAGCAAGGCAGGCTTGCTTTTAAAATGACACTGGGCACCTCAGCAGTGCACCTAGGTGTGCACCACTTATGCTGTGGTCCCTAAACCTACATGCCCTACCATATACTAGGGACTTATAGGTAGGTTAACTTAGCCAATTATAATTAGCCTAATTTGCATATCCATTTTACACAGAGCACAGGCCCTGGGACTGGTTAGCAGTACCCAGGGCACCATCAAAGTCAGGAAAACACCAGCAAAAAGAGGAAAATGGGGGCAAAAAGTTATGGGGCCTCTGCAATCAGCCCTGTTTTCTCACACAACCCCCCCCCCAGCCCACACGCCCAGGAGACTCAGCCCAACCCTGGGAGAGTCTTCCTGGCTTGTTAGGCGAGGAAGACAGTGAAGAAAACTGGCTGTCCCTTTGCAGGGCCTACTCTGCCTTATATCCTCCTGTCAGGGTCACTCCCTATGGGTAGTGAAGCCATCCCAACAGTAAAAGGACCCATCTCAAACTGAAACTTCCCTCTAGGGGGGTCTTCCTCCTTTCTCTCTGCCAACTTGGGTAGTGAGGTGCCCACCTCCCCTACTCCAAACTTTGCTAGGGCAACACCTAGCTTACCCAAAGAGGTCACCCAACACTTGAGCAACCCCACCATGACCAATAGGGTCAGGGGGCCTACTTTGCTATTGGCCCTGGGGTCTTCCTCCCAGGCCAAGTACAGTGCTGCCAGGAAGGCTAGCACCCAGCAGAGGCTACTGACAGCTGTCAGTACCCAGAACCACACCCTAAGCTCTCCACTGACAGGTGGCTGAGCTGCTTTAGGGGCATCTTTGGGGTCCTGGCACCCCTCTTGCTGTCTAGAGTGGGGGGCTACCACCTCCTGTGGCAGACACCCTCCTTCCACTCTCCCTTCTGTCAGTGCAGGGGCAACACCTTGCATCTGGACAGCTGCCTGACTACTCAGGACTTCCTTGGGGTCAGGTGAGGCCTCACCAGTGCCAACTCTGGGCTCCCCCCCTACTGGGGCAGAGGGCCCTTGGCTCCCTGGAACTCTCTTTAAGAGTGGCCTACCCTTCCTTTTCTTCTTTCCTTTTCTTGGGGACCCCTGTCTCCTAACTGTAGGGACTGACTCCCCAGGACTTTGGGTTGGGGGGGCGCCCTGGGCGACCATCCCATCTGTGACCAGACTCACCTCTGGGAGGTCATTGCCCAGGATACAATCTAGGGGAAGGTCAGCACTGACTACCACCCTAATCCAGTCAAGGATACCCTCCCTCTCTAGGGGCACTATGGCTACAGGTTTGGAGGTGACCTCCCCTGTGGCTATCCTGACTTTCTTTGTCTTTCCTGGGACATACATGTCTGGGGTCACTAACCGGTCACTCACTATAGTGTGACTGGCACAGGTGTCTCTCAGACCAGTGGTAGGGATCCCATTCACTTGAATGTGGTGGAAGTGCCTACTCCCACCCTCAGGGATCACCAGCTTACCATCTGGTCCTGTCTCCCAGCTAAATGCTAGGAGGACTTCATCGTCTGAGGAATCCTCCTCTATGGCTACACTGGACAGCCCAGTGCTAACCACCTTCTTTGGACAGGCTGCATCTCCTCTGAAGTGACCTGTCTGCTGACAGTCAAAGCAAGCCCTACTGTCCAAGAGCTTTTTTAACCCTGGGTCTCCCTGTCTCTGCTTGTCAGAGTGGGAGTGGGATTTACTCTCCTCCTTCTTAGGGTTCTGGGGTACAGAGGGAGTCTCTGTGGTGGGCTTACCACCTCCCTCCTTAGGTTTTTGGGGACCTGTCCCCCCCTTCTTGGAGTCTCCCCCCTGGGACTTGACAACCACCCTGGTTCTCAACCACTCATCAGCTGCCTCCCCTAGCTCTCTAGGGTTGGTCTGCTTAGAGTCCACTAGATGCTGGCGTAACCTTTCTTGGATACAATTGGTCAAGATGTGCTCTCTCATGATCAGATTGTATAACCCCTCATAAGTATCTACTTTGTTACCAATAATCCAGCCCTCTAGTGCCTTTAGTGAAATGTCCACAAAGTCAACCCAAGACTGGGTACTGACCTTCTGGGTGTCCCTGAACTTCATTCTATATTGCTCTGGGGTCAGACCAAACTTCTTGGCTAAGCACTTCTTCATACTAGGGTATGAATCTGCCTCCTCCCCCCTTAATGTCAGAAGCCTATCCCTCCCTGAGTTGGGGACCAACTCCCACAAAAGGGAACCCCAGTATTGAGGCCTAACCCTTCTCATTTGGAGTGCCCTCTCAAAGGCCCCTAGCCACTTATCTATGTCATCCCCCTCTACATAAGCAGGAACTACCCCCTTGGGTAATCTGGGGCAAACTCCCCCACCCATGGACACCTCAGCTTCTTTATCGCTGCTTCCATCTCTTTTTTCTTTGTATTCCCACTTTTGCTTTTCTAGGGCCAGCTTCTCTGCTTCCAAAGCTATGTATGCTAGCTGGGCCTCCAGCTCTCTTTCTCTGATGGATGGGTTCTCTCCTCCTGAAAGGACCCCCTTCCCACCACTAGCTTTGGATCTGCCCCTAGTGACTGTATTTACTGAGGACCGTTCTTCCTCATCCTCACTTAGGGTCAGATGCCTTCCCTCCCCTGAGTGGTTAGAGCTTGCATCCTCCCTTCTTTCTCCCTCCTCTGGAGCTTCTTCTGACTCTACCTCTTGGGCCTCAGCCCATGCTGTCAGGGATGTGATCAGGATTTGCTTCCTGAGATCAGTGGTTGCAGGCAACCCTCTTTCAATACACAACCCCCTAAGCTGGACTACTGTCAGTGTGGGTAGGCTAGCCAGATCAAGCTCCATGGTTCCCTAGTTTTGTGTCAACAAAAACTTTTTGCAAAAATTGGAAACAAGAATTTAGAAAAATTACAAAAATTCAATAATTGAAATTAATCCAAATTAAAAATTAAAAACAATTTTTGCACTAGGACAATTTAAAGGATTTTTAATTTGTTTTACCTAAAACTGTAACGTGATATTGAACACAAGTACAGGATCCCGTCGCTGCTTCCAATTATGTTGGAAAATGGGTTATTGGTAGGGCAGGTAGGTACCTACACCTAGCAACAAGCCACTAACCTCCACCTAGGCACAGTTAGGTCTCAGTAAATTAATCCCAGCTCAACCCTTGGTAGCTTGGCAACGAGCGTCAAGGCTTAACTTAGGAGACAAAGTGTAAAGCATTCAAATATCACAAAACAGTAATTAAATAAAACACAGGAAACAGTTTAAAAATCCAAAACCAATTTATAAAAATAGTTTATATTTTTATCTTTAAAATGACACAAAAACGATTAAAATCGGTTCAGGGGAACCGGAGATATGAATTTTTAAAGAATTATTACTTTCCTAACGCTTAGAAACAAAAAGCGCCAATCGGGTCATCTGGTTGCACCTCGACCGGGGCAAAGTCAAACTTTCAGGCCGACCGCGATGGAGCCCTGCTCGGCTACAGGTCGCGGGAGGCCTCGGTTAAAAAGTTACCTTCTGACTTAGGGGGTCATTCTGACCCTGGCGGTCGGTGATAAAGCGGCGGCCAACCCGCCAACAGGCCGGCGGACAAAAAAATGCAATTCTGACCCTGGCGGGAACCGCCAACACAGCCTGCCGCATTAACACTCCGACCGCCACGGCGGAACAAACAAACAGAGCGGCGGTCACCGCCAACAGCCAGGCGGCAGACAATGTACCGCCCACCCTATCACGACCCACCAATCCGCCACCTTTTCCGGGGCGGGAGCCCCGCCGATAAAAACACGGCGGAAACAGACATTTCCAATGGAAAACGCTCACCTCGAGACACTCCACACGGAATCCGGACAGCATGGAACCCGAATTGAACATCATACCTACTCTTGTCTACCTGCTCATCTACCACGAGTACGAACTCCGGCGCAGACGTCAACGGTGAGTACTGCACCTACGACACACGGGAGGGGGGAGGAAGAAAGGTTACACATATGCGACCCCCCCACCCCCCCAATATGTACACACCAATGCAGAGCAGGAAGTCACAGTGACACCACACAAAGACCCTTTCAAAATACAATGACACAACCAAATTTGGAATACATTTTCATGTACAAAAAAAGCACCTGGAAATAATTGAGCAACCGTGAAAAATATTTACAAAAACCAAAAAGATATACACATCAGTGTATCACTGAAGTAACAAGTCCTGCACATCCTACGAATCTAACATGTCCTTGGGCCAAGGTTCTGCGAAACAAGGGCAAAGCCCACACACGAGACCTGAGTCCTTTGGAGAGAACACTGCAGGGGCATCTGATGTCAAAACTACAGGCACCTCAGGGGGAAGGGAAGGGGGGGCCACCACAGCCACATGAGTCCACGACGCCAGATCCACGAGGAGCCACCATGCCCACTGTACCATCCTGGGGAGTGCAAAGCCACAGTCTCTCAAGTCTCTGCAGTGGGTGGGTTGCCCACTGTACCATCCTGGGGAGTGCAAAGCCACAGTCTCTCAATGTCTCTACAGTGGGTGGATCGCCCACTGTGCCATCCTGGGGAGTGCAAAGCCACAGTCTCTCAGGTGGATTACAGAGTCCACTGGTCAAGGAGGAGGCATGGTGGGCACAGTGAACCATAAACAGTGCCTGAGACGGCGGGACCCAGCGCAGCGGTGCATGACATGGCGATGTCCAGCGGAGCGGTGCTTGACAGGAAGGGTCCAGCGGAGCGGTGCTTGACAGGAAGGGTCCAGCGGAGCGGTGCTTGACAGGAAGGGCCCAGCGGAGCGGTGCTTGACAGGAAGGGCCCAGCGGAGCGGTGCTTGACAGGAAGGACCCAGCGGAGCGGTGCTTGAGACGGCGGGGCCCTGTTCAGCGGTACCTGTCTTCACGGCGGGGCCCTGTTCAGCGGTACCTGTCTTCACGGCGGGGCCCTGTTCAGCGGTACCTGTCTTCACGGCGGGGCCCTGTTCAGCGGTACCTGTCTTCACGGCGGGGCCCTGTTCAGCGGTGCTCTTCTGCACGGCGGGGCCCTGTTCAGCGGTACCTGTCTTCACGGCGGGGCCCTATTCAGCGGTACCTGTCTTCACGGCGGGGCCCTGTTCAGCGGTGCTCTTCTGCACGGCGGGGCCCTGTTCAGCGGTGCTCTTGCAGTATGTCAAGGGAGTCATACCTGGCCTGGACACCCTGCTCAGTCGCCCTCCGACCGTGCTGTGTCAGGCCCCTTCGGGGAGTGAGTCCTGGGCCCTTTGGTGTCGTCCCTTGCAGCCGGGATGGGGCTTGTGGGGCCCTCCTGCTCAGCGCTCCTGGTGGTTGTCCTCTCCGCCCTGCTGTCCTTCCGCTCCTTAGATGGGGCTCTCGGGCCCTTGCCTCCCCTGGCTGCTGTGGCCGGTGAAGTGGCCGGAGTCACCTCCTTGGGGGCAGCCGTCTCTGTCCGCTCACGGCGGCCCTTCAATTTCCGGGTCCTCTTGCCTGGGGGGGGGCTGGCTGTCCCCTTGCTGCTCACCGAAGTGTTACTGCCGCCAAAGGGTGGACTCCACATGCCATGCACCACTTGCACTGTAGAAGTTGGGCTGGTGGTGGCTGAGGTGCCCTTGGGACTTTTCCCAGTTGGAGGGGGTGGGTCGGGGGAGGGAAAGAGGTCAAAACTGGAGAGGTAATTTTTCTTGGGACCAAGGTAAGGGGTAGGAGTAGTGGTGAGAGAAGTGGAGGAAGAGGATGGGGTTGTATGAGAGCCAGGTGTGCTGTCCTTGGGTGCAGGTGACTGGGACGTAGGCTGTGGTGAGGTGGTTGGCTGTTGTTTGGGTGTCTGCCTGCGTTTATGTGTCTTGGAAGAGGGGGTGACAGACACAGTGGGAGAGGACACAGGGGACGTGTAAATGCCAGTGGGGGTGGTGACTGCAGGTGTGCGGACTGTAGTGGAGGGTTTGCTGGTGGTGGAAGAACTGGCTGATGTTGGGGTGCATGCAGGTGTGAGTGTAGACGTCACAGGGAGGGAGGAGGGAGACGAGGAGGACGGGGACACAGAGGTGGTAGTGACTGTTGATATGTCTGCATCTGTGTGTTGCTTGGGTGAATGCTTGTGTTTTCTGTGGTGCTTATGTTTGGATGAGCTGGCCTTGGGTGTTGAGATGTGTGCAGGCTGGTCTGATGGTGTGGATGGGATAGGTTGAGGTACAGGAGACAGAGAAAGGGTGGAGGCAGATAGAAGAGGGAGACTGGAGACAGGGACAATGGCTGCCGTCAGTGCTGAGGCCAGAGCAGTGAACGCACGTTGATGGGCAGCCTGACCCGAATGAATGCCCTCCAGGTAGGCATTGCTCCGATGCACCTCCCTTTCCACCCCCTGGATGGCATTCAGAAGGGTAGTCTGCCCAACAATGACCGTCCTCACCAGGTCAATGAGCTCCGCACTGAGGGCAGCAGGGGTAACAGAGGCAGGGGCTGAGGTGCCTGGGGCGAAGGAGACGCGTGCCTTCCTGGCCGAGCGGCCACGGAGCGAAGACTGAGGGGCTGCTGGGAGGGCGGTGGTGGTGCGCTGGGTGGCGGCTGTACCTGTTGTTGCGGGGGGCACAGATGGTGCCGCCACCGCTAGGGAGCTCCCAAACGAGGACGTGTCCGTGTCGCTGGTGTCTCCACCGGCCCCCGTTGTGGTGCTCCCCTCGCCCTCCGGATCACTGGTGCCCTCGGTGTCTGTGTCAGTGCCCACCGGGGCCTGGTGACCTGCAGCTCCCTCCTGCTCCGACGCCAAATCTCCTCCGCCTGATGATGCTAAAACACAAGAAGACAAAGATTTAGGGTGGGGGGAGAAATGAAACAAAGTTGAGTGCATGCCTTAGCAATACCCTTTGCGGAGAGGACAGACACAGGTGCCTCGTGCACTAAGTCGCGAACTTGGGGTACACTACTCAGTACTTCTGACTAGGCAAACAGGTCTAGGGACAACACACGCGCACATGTGTGATGTTGGAGCATGGGTAACTGCACTTGGCACCCTACAGAGGTGGGGGGCGGGGGCACAGGGCCATGCCTAAGGGAGCAGACTACACTACAGAGAGCGCCCTGGCCTAATGTCACCCACAGCCCTCCTCCCCCACCCAGACGCCTCCAATGCGCATACAGATAGGAGAATGTGCGGATACTCATCCCCTTGTGTCTGCTGTGCTGTCCTCAAGCGCCCATCCAAATTAGGGTAGGCCACCGCCAGGATCCGGGACATCAGGGGGGTCATGGTGCGACTGGCACCCCTCCTAGGTCGGGAGGCCATCCCCAGCAGTGTTTCTGCGGTCTTCCTCGTTCCGCGGTGGATGTCCTCCCACCTCTTGCGGCAGTGGGTGCCCCGTCTGTTGTGGACCCCCAAGTTCCGGACTTCCTCGGCGATGGCACGCCAAATATCGATTTTCTGGTGGGCGCTCACCTGTTTGACATGTACAGGGTGGGAAAGAGAAACCGTCACATATCTGCATGTTTGGAGTACATGCCCCCCCCTCCCCAACCTTGTCATGGTTCCCATTCTCTCATCTGTCGTGCGTTGCACTCCTCATTCCCTCCACACCCCACCAACTTACATCCCCCCCTCCACACAGGCATAACCCATTCAATGTGCACTGAGTGTACTCACCTGTTGGTCTAGAGGACCGTAGAGTAGCGCATACTGGGGGAGGACCCCGTCCACGAGCTTCTCCAACTCTTCTGAACTGAAGGCGGGGGCCCTTTCACCAGTAGCAGCAGCCATTGTCACTTCCAGACCGAGTTCACAGCAGCACTTGCAGTATAGGTCCTCTCCTGTGGATGATCAGGTCTCGAATGATTGAGCAGATAGAAAATGGCGGTCACGCCCGCGGCGGTGCGTACCGCGGCGGTGCGTCCCGCGACCGCCGGCGCACATCGTCATTGGCTCCTGAAACCCATAGGCTTCAATGTTAACCAATGCGTCTTCGCACAGCGGTCTTCGACCGCCTACCGCCACGGTGTGCCCCGCCAGCGCAGTGACCTCACATCCCATTGTCCCACTTCACAGGTCAGGCATCGGCCATTTCAAGGGCCCACATGGCTTAATTTCTAATGCGTCACACAGGCCTAGGCCTTGCAATGGCACACATACAAACATATCAAACCATACATTTACCTGTACTGTGCAAGCTGTGTTGTACGTACCTGTGAGTGGATTGACTCTGTACTCCATATTCTCCTTCCTAGGCACCGTCCGCTGGGACTAGCGATGAGAAGGAGGAATCCTCGCGTGTACCGGCCGCTGGTGGACCTGTCCACAATGGAAGAACGCAACATAATACTACGATACCGACTTGACCGAGCCCTTTACCGCCGAGGTCAGAATGACCCCCTTAGTCTTTATTTTGAAGTTTTTCTTCACCGGGACGAACCTGCCAGTTGAATCTGACCTCCTGGAGCCCTTGTCCGGATACGCGATGTGGGTTTCCTCGGTGGAGACTTTTACCTTCGGACTTAGTCGTTTTTTCGAGATGAAAATCCTTCGACCGGGGTAAACCTGGATCTTGATCCGACGTCCATGGAGCCCTTCTCGGATACGATGGCTGGGAGGTCCCGGTCAACTTTTTACGTTCGGACTTAGTCTCTTTTTTGGATGTTTTTCTTTACCGGGACGAACCACGAAGTCAGGCCGGGTCGCGGTTGAGGCAAGCCGGCTAGAATTTCCACGGCGGGTCGGTCCCTCTCTGGAGCTTTTTTCCAAAAATTCTCAAATCTTTTCCAAACTTCTGGGGCTTCACCCAGATGTTCTTTTAAGGTTCTTTTGGGGTCCACAGCTCACCCCAAGGGTCCAGAAGTTCTGTGATGGTCCTTGGGGGGTGCGGACTTCAACTCCCAGAATGCACCTGGCGCAAACTCCTTTTTGGCCACTGGACAGTGGTCAGCTGGTCGCTTTCTTCAGGAGTTGGTGCAGGGGACTCTGGTTAGCAATTTTTCACCTGTAGCAAACAGGGAGTCCCTCCTTGAACCAGTTGAAGCCAGGCAAAGTCCTTCTTGTGGTGAAGCCCAAGTGTGCAGCTGGTGCAGTCCTTCTGAGTGCAGGGTCCAGGTGCAGGCCAGGGGTCCAGCAGGGCAGTCCTTCTTCTTCTTTAGTTCCTTTCTTGTTGAATTCTGGAGGGGATCTGAGGTGTGGGTGCAGGTCTGCCAGTTTTATCCTTGCTCCTGGGTGAAAAGCAGGGGGGCCCTGGTTCTCCAATCAGGGACAGGGTCGTCCCCCTGTGATGACCACTTCCTGGGAAGTGTGGCAAAAATCCATCCCAGAAGGCAACAGTCTCTAAAAATCCAACATGGATGAATCTGATTTTTGGAGGTTACATCTGGCTGAGCCCACCCACTGGTGTGGCTAAAAATCATAAACACACCCCTCTCCTGCCCTCTCCTAATCTAATCAAGGGGGCACCTAGCAGTCTGGGGTTGCAGGATGTGGGGGTGTTGCTGGGTGCTGCAAATGTCTTTCTCTGCCTTTGAAGACCAGTTTGTCAGCCCTCCCCCTTCCTGCCTCACCATCTGCTGAGGGGAGATTCTCTCCCCCAAGCACATTCCTTTGTGTGAAGCCTGGCCACTTCACACCTCATCAAGGCAGCCTGGCAGAAGCTGCTGCAGGCTGGCCAATCAGAGCACAGCAGCAAAAACAATGCAGAGCTGAAATTGGCAACTTTTTAGGTAAAGTCTAAACTTTTTACCTGAACTAGTTATATTAAATCCAACAACTGGAAGTTGTAGGATTTATTACAACAATTAATTTGATACCAAATTCTTGGTATGCAACATTTAAGGAGACTTTAAAATTTAAAATAAAGTCTGCCCATTCTAGCCTATGAAGGCCATTTACTTCAATGAGGGAAAAACGAATTTGGCTGTTTTTACCTCACCAGGGCTTATAAATCTATTTTTATAAAGTCCCTGCTTATAGTTACATGGCACCCAGCCCTAGGGGCACATAGGGCACACCTTAGGGGTGACTTATATGTAAAAATAAGTTAGTTTAAGACTTTGGAAGTACCTTTAATTCCAAAGTCGAATTTGCATATAACTTTAATTTAAAAGCAGCCAGCAAGGCAGGCTTGCTTTTAAAATGACACTGGGCACCTCAGCAGTGCACCTAGGTGTGCACCACCTATGCTGTGGTCCCTAAACCTACATGCCCTACCATATACTAGGGACTTATAGGTAGGTTAACTTAGCCAATTATAATTAGCCTAATTTGCATATCCATTTTACACAGAGCACAGGCCCTGGGACTGGTTAGCAGTACCCAGGGCACCATCAAAGTCAGGAAAACACCAGCAAAAAGAGGAAAATGGGGGCAAAAAGTTATGGGGCCTCTGCAATCAGCCCTGTTTTCTCACACACGTCACCTAGTATTCTCCCTACATGAACTAGGGCTCAATTAACAGTCTCAGGCCATATCTGCAAGTGGAATTTAACATTAACAACAGTTGCCACTACCACCTCTGCTGTGTGTGCAGGTCAAGTAGCTAATGGCAGTGACGTCCCCGTGGATCAAACACACCCAAAATAGAGGGTTCATGATGACAATGTTATCAATTCCCTGTAATAAATACAAATGTTCCAATCCTGTCAAATGTGATGGTCTACAATTGCTACAAACATGTGCCATTGTCATAAACTTTATGAGGTACACAGCACTAATGTCATACCCATGCTGCATATGTCAGGGTCCACTCTGTGTCAGGGACACAATAGCTCCAATGACAGCATGCAACATCCCAAATGTCATACTGCTAAGACAACAGCACTGAGGGGGAGGACATATGTCCCCAGCTAGTAAAATTCACCCTCACAGTCAGAAAAGGAAATGGAACACTGCTAGGACCATCAGTGCAATTCAATGTAGTACACATTCCCCAACATGAACATTACACACTACCAATCCCAAATAACCTCTGTATTGTGCCATGACAGTGCTATACATAGTTATGCTAGGTCTCAGCAATATATAGCTGGATGTGAAATATCTGAGACAGGGTCAGTTACAGATTGTGAAGTGTGGTGCTAGTGCCATCAGAACAAACACAGCCAGTGCAAAGCCTCACCATGAGAATTGAAGTAGACGGAGGGTTGAGTAGGACAAGAAGGTGGCAATTCACAATTTGGCCAGAACCAACACCTAGAGGATGTGATGCTGACAAGTCCCCAAACTGACCACAATACATGTGACATGCAGGTGGGGCATAGGCCATGGGAAAATGCTATTATGAAAGACAGGAGTAGTGAACCTGAACCAAGATCACAATGCGCAACTAATAGGAAGGCAGGCACGTCACATTACAAAACCCACAACACAGACACACTAATTGTACCAAATCTCATTGCAGAGGACGATGGCTCTCCTGGGGATATGCCTGTCCTGGACTTCTCTGATGACATGGATGACGAGCTGACAAACATCAGCCAGCAGACCCTCCAAGATGTCATTGGGACGCTACAGACCCCACCTTCAGTTGCAAGGAGGAGCACAGAAGTAGCAGCCATCACAGAGGACCCACCCACCACCCCAATTGTACGACCTGCCAGCTCCAACCCAGCTGAGAACTCTGAGGATACTGGCACCAGCTTTGAGAGGACTGTAGATGGAGTACAGTGGGAGCTGGCCAAGGAGGTGAGGGTGGGGATGGAAAATATGGCAGCCATCCTAGAGGGGGTGCGTTCATGCATGATGTTAACTGCAGAACAGGCAGCAGCCATGCAAGGGCGAACATCAATCTTGCATGAACTCGAAAAAGGTGTGATGTAAATCAGCACAGCTGTAAGAGAGTTGACCCAACACCTCCAACAACAATCATGTCAACGCGTGCACAAATGCAATATTGACCCCCTCAGGACCGACCTGGCTGCCTCCCACAGTGATGTGGCTGCTATACTTAAGAACCAGCAGCTCTTCCTTGCTGCAGTACTGCCCTTAATAGCCCCACAGTTGGCCGCTACTGGGATGTCTGACTCCACGTCTTCAAACACTGAGGTGTGTGTTGCCGCTTCACAACCACCACCACCAAGGACAGAGGAGACAACACACACATCAGAAGATGAAGATGTGGAATAGATCACCTTCACTCGTGAGAGTACCCGGTAGCACTAGTCCCTGCCACATGGCCACCTATAACCAAGGTCCTGTGCTTTGTAACATGCCAGTTTTGCAACAGGTGCTCACAAGCACTGTTCTCCAGCCAACTGTTTATCTTGTCACTCTGCCCTGTGATTGTCTCTCACTAACTCATTGGCAAATCCTGTCCCTCCGCACTGTCTGACACTTCACCCCAGCATGTCCAATGACATGTCCTTTTGCACTTGTGTAGGATCACAATGGAAGGTGTCACACTAATTGACTCACAATCATGGACAATGTACATATAGCACTACAGCACTTTAAAATAAATAGCACTTACACAACAACTTTGTCTCTGTGTAATGTGACACATCAGCCGTGATGGAGATCAGTGATGTTTACCTCAGGTCAATGATTTTAGAATGTCAAAACAACTGACCTGAAAGAAAGTTGGCTGCTAACTATGCACTGTGGTCTGGATTGTACCACCATCTGCCCTTCCTGAGGGTTAATTATGAGGGAAAAAGAAACTATACAGTATAATGCTGTGTTGGACAGAATAAAGCTTCCTCAAGGGATGTCTAAGCCAAATTTTTCTTCAAGCCAATATTAACGTATGTGAGATTTGACCCAAATTGTTCCTGACACACACCATACAGCATGAATGAATGTGTCTGAGTGTACGTACAAATATGTAACCTGGATGAACAGTGTAATAAATGATAGGTGTGAGTTATGTATACCATACTACATGAGTTCATATTACCACTCACCTTATAAGGCTTCACTTGAACATCATGCTGCAGGCAGACTTTACACAGTGTCCTCAATACCAAATCTGGTCGCATAGTATGTGAGATTGAAAACATACATCAAAAATTAACAACACTTTGGGGTCCATAGTAACCTTGAGTGGTGGGTGCAATGGATGGCAGATTCTTAGCAAAGTAGCTCTGGTGTAGCTGCCAATGTAACAGCTCAATTGGGATTTGGTTGCAGGATGGGGCACAAATGCAAATACTAAAGAGACACTGTTCACCCATGCCAAAGCCCTAATGCCCAAGCATGTGACACATACTGTAAAGGATTACCTAAATATTTATTTAACAGTAAAAAAAGGAAGCTAAAACTTGGGGAAACACCTCACCTAACCTAACCTATCCTAACTACACATTACCCACAACTGGCCCTAACCAACCTAAGCTAAACTTACTTATCACATTTAACAAAACAATCTAAACACCAAAAGCCCAACATCATCCACAAACATAATAAAAAACAGATATTAAAAGTATCATACCCCCACCCCCCACCCACTACTACTAACTAAACTAAAAGCCTATTCTAATCTAACACTAAGCCCCCTAAACCCACTAATGAAAAGAACCAGGAAAGAGGAGGGAAGGGAGAGAATCATGGTTGAGGGTAAAATGTTTACAAGTTCGCCCTCCGCAGGGTCTTCTTTATGGCACGCACCCCCTATTCACTTGTGCCACCTCCTGCTGCAGCCTGTTCATTTTCCTCAACGTATGGTCAATGTCATGTTGCATCCGCTGAAAATCTGCTGGGTCAATGACTGTAGCAGGGGTGGTCTGGGTGCCAGTTGAAGATGTATGTCCCCTTGTTGGTGCCATGAGTGTAGGAGGAGGTGCAGGTGGTGCTGTGATAGGTCCTGGAGCAGTGGAGGTTGATGGTCCAACAAAGGTGCCTGCTATGGTTGGTGTCACCTGGGTGGTAGTGGTGGTGCTGGTGGTGGTGGCTGGGGTGGGCATGGAAGGGCCCCCTTGGGCAAAAGCCCTCCACACTCTGGAGGCTCTTTCATGGCGACAACCCCTTGCCATGTTGCGGAACCCAGACTCCACATCCAGAATGTGGCGGTAATGCATCGTCCGGCGCTGAAACTCCTGAATCTGGATGGGATTCATATTGGCAGCTGTTAAAAAAATATAAAACCAAACATTAGGTACTTCATTGTGTGATATGGCTCCAGAAGTAAATCAGACAATACATCTAATGTACCAGAAAATGGCCATATCATCATACAGATCACTGATTGTCCCTGAGGAAGTACATGCCAACGCAGCCTGCACATGTCCTATCAAACAGCACAGCAATGCTCTAAAAGATGTGTAACAACTTAAATGACCCTATGCATCATTGTTCAGCCATTTGTCATGTAAATAATGCTGCATGTCCTCCACATGTGACAGGCCAACTAATGACTAACTTCTGGATGACAATCAAGGGCCACAAGATCTGTGAGTTGTAAATGGAATTGCCTGGATAGAATGCAGTTGCTAATCATGAGGGGGTATCCTAGTTTTGGATAAGTGATTTACATGTCTGCGTACTAAACTTGGATCATCAGTCCTAGGTACACATTTCATAACACTACGCCTGTGCCTGAGGGGGGGTGGACAAGCAACAAATACTTTGCAACATCTAGGACATTCCAGAAGCTTTGTACAGCTGTACATGGGTTTGGGAAGTCCACCACAGGTAAGGAGTATGTCCAACTAGGATACACCCAAACCTTGGACAATCCCATCAACATTTATGTTTGGAAATGCAGACAATTGTCAACATCATTTCATACCAGAAACACATGACTTACAACAAACAGATAGATGCAAGCACACATCTGGCCATGAGCTGCATGCACACCTAGGCCATTGTACTCAAGTGCCTCATACACGTAGCACAACATGTGGAGCTACATGCTGCTAGGAAGTCAAACATACAGTCAAACATGTTCATTAGTGAATAGGGACGCTCAAGGGTAAGACTTTGGCGTCCCTATTCTGTGAGATTCAGGGTAAAATCCGCCAGGGCCAACGACCGCGGGAGCACCGCCAACAGGCTGGCGGTGCTCCCATGGGCATTCTGACCGCGGCGGTACAGCTGCGGTCAGTAACGGAAAACTGGCGGTGTACCGCCGGTTTCCCGCTGCCCTGGGGAATCCTCCATGGCGGCGCAGCTTGCTGCGCCGCCATGGGGATTCCGAGCCCTATACCGCCATCCTGTTCCTGGCAGTTTTGGCCGCCAGGAAGAGAATGGTGGTATGGGGTGTCGTGGGGCCCCTGGGGGCCCCTGCAGGTCCCATGTCAATGTCCTGGGCACTGCAGGGGGCCCCCGTAACAGGGCCCCACAAAGATTTTCAGTGTCTGCCATGCAGACACTGAAAATCGCGATGGGTGCAACTGCACCCGTCGCACCCCTTCCACTCCATTCGGAGCCGGCATCCTCATGGAAGGGTGTTTCCCGCTGGGCTGGCGGGCGGCCTTCTGGCGGTCGCCCGCCAGCCCAGCGGGAAACCCAGAATACCCGCGGCGGTCTTTTGACCGCGCAGCGGTATTCTGGCGGGCCCAGCCAGGCCGGCGGCTACCGCCGCCGGCCTGGGTCAGAATGACCCCCTCAGTGTCTTACTTGCTGACTAAATCATAAATATGGTCCTCTGCTAAATTTTCTTAATAAAAGTTTTATCCCCAAAAGTCACCCTATTCACTTGGCCGTGCCTACAGGGCTGCACTACAATCCCCAAATATGACTATACGCTAATGATTGCCCAACTCAAAGATGGAAAAAAATGATACTCCACTCCACTTTACCAGCGCATCATACCTTGCTATGTGTCCACCAGACAGGAGTCAATCACACAACCGCAGCAAATACAACACAGAACAGAAATATCAACACTTACTGGAGATGTCTGGGTCCGCAAATCGAGCCACCTCTCCGATAGTGTAGGGGGAAGGTCCACCTGTAAAGCATGGAAGGGAGAAATGTGCTCAATGTCTGTGCACTGTACAACACTTCTAAATACAATTACTGTGTGTAAGATTAAATCAGAAAGTCAAACCTCTCAGGCATGATGATACTGCAGCCAACATACCACTGCAAACATGTACAGACCTGGGCACTCCAGTGAGTGATACACACATATCTGCACACATGCAGTGGCCCTAACTATCACATGGTGGCAAACATGCTCCATCATTTGTTCGCAGACTCATTTATGGAGTGTACTCATCTCATCATGTGTATCAATGAGAGACATGCAAAGCCACTTTCCTGGAGGACTGCAATAATCACTCAGGTATTGTGGCTTGGGCATCAAAGAACAATCCTTTACTGTGTGATGCACCATGGGGGTTGAATTAAGGGCATGATTCATCATGCTTTCTATGGTCCCTTACATGTAGGGACTGTGTTGTGTCTAGGTTGCATATGCTACATTGAAGGGGTACCCTGAGCCACATATGCCCCCTATGACACCATAATGGCAGGGATCCTGTGCATTATTTTGTGACAGTTTGAGGCTAGCCATGGATTGAGCAGTTTTCCTATTTGGATACAATAAGGAGACATAGGTTGACAGTGTGTATTGTATTCATCCATGCCAGACGGCATGGGCACAGGTGTAGTCATTGTACCTGAAATGTGTCTCTCATTGCCCTGTTTACCCAATATGGGTTTCAGAAATCACAGATGAGCCACATTCATCATCTTACATTTGCCAATTTGGTTGATCAGCGGATATATAGCAAACTGACACTGTGATATTATTAATACATGGTTTAGCAAATGTACCAGTGTGTCAATCATGCTGATGTAGCTTTCAATTTGTATGTTCCTTTGGAATGAGAGCAGTCACAGGAATGCTGGTCTACTGATCTTAGCATACACCCATGTCAGTGATCAAACATCTGCTGCACTTGATCAGCATGGGTGTGCCAAACTAAACTAGCTAAGTATTAGTCAACTTTATATGTATAATGGAATTGGTCAGTGGTCGCTTGCATGACATCATGCATTTAATCCTTTGTGATCATGCATTGCCCACATCACGTATCACATGATGATCCCATAACTTATGAGAAGTACATGGCAATGGAGTTACACAGATAGCAAATGCACTAGCTCGGGCCAGCTATTGTGACTAAGACCAATGTAAAACACACAGGTACCATGTACAGAGGGCCATGGATAGTTGTTACCCCTCAATTTGTATCATTTGCTTCATTTTATGTGCCACAGCTATGGTAAGTTGCACCAAACATTTTGATATGAACCCGTGTGCATTACTTTTGGCATCCATCCCTAATTTAATTGCGGCAAAACCAAGTCCAACTATCAGCCTAAGATGTTACCTGAGGTCAGATATAACTTGTTATGTATGTGTCAGAATCCAGTTCAGACATGTATCAGAAATAATGGAGGGACACATTATTTCTTGAAAATATCTGGATTAAAAACATGTCTTTTCTGGTACACTCACAGACCATGAATAAATATATGTTAGAGCCACATTTGCATCATCTATTGACGTGAAGGCAGCCCTAATTTACAGGCTCCTGTTGTGTTTGTAAGTTAGTGCAGCTGTTGCCTCAATAAATGACGGTAATGTGTGGGAATTATTGTATAACTCACAGCAACTGTATGTTAAAATCGCTTTCCACATGTCCAAAAACATTGCCTGCAGCATATGAGCAAATCTGCTACTGTCACCACAGAATATTTAAATGTGCACATTACTCTGAATTGTACTCACCAAAAGGGCCACCAATCACAATCCCCAGGTGGTCCAGCAGGTCTTGCTCCCTGGCAACCAGGTCAGCCCAACGGTGTTTCAGCTGGTGGTCGTTGCGCAGTGTGTTGTAGATTCTTTTTAAATCATACAGGATCTTTGCCCACTGGAGCCTCCTTGCCTCTGTGTGATACCCCGGTATTACATGGCCACCTGCTTCAATCATTAATTGGAGGAAGTGGCACACCAGCTAATTAAATCCCCCAGCTCCTCCTCTCCCATCCTACCAAGGCGTGGCCTACCCAACATGCTTGAAAAAAAGATGTAATAAAGGGGTACAGAGGATAATGAAGGGAAAGTAGGAGAGGGAAATTAAAACTAATTAACAGTAAAACAGCCCAACTATCCCAAAACTAACACTACCCACAACAGACTCCCAACAGTACAAAGACAAAATTAGACACCAGAAATGACAAAAATACACTTACACAGGATAACACAGACACTTAGGAAACACCAAAAGACAATTTAAAGACCACACAGGAGACAATTTCACAATATGCACAGACAGAGAAGCCAAACACAGCCACACAGTCAGGAAAAATCACAGACTGCAAAGTGAAAGGGAAAGTATACCCACTGTACCAATTCTGTAAACAGGATATCCTATTATATCACTTCCTGCCTCAAATGCGGTGCATTTGTATTCTTATGCATCAAAATATTATGATGCTTACAGTCTGTGCGTCATTTTAATTTTACTCACATGCTTAGAAATTACCCCGCATCCATATTTTCAATTATTTTTCATACTTAACCAATTTCATGCGGTACAGTGTGGGAATTACCGCTCAGACCCAATGGATGTATCATGGCAGTGAGCGTCATTTTTCCACGCATATGCAGCATTTTTTGTCGCATGCGCGTCTTTATTGACGAGTATGCATCAATATTTCTGTCTTTTACTGGGTTTCGGTCATTTCTCAATTTTAATAGTACATGACAGGTGTGACTATACAGAGATAGGCTGTTTGCACCTACATTGTGCATTCCGGTGTATGGGCACATGTGACAGATTATACTACTGCAGACCATGATCCTCTAGTTGTTATACCAGATTTGCACTCTTCACTGACGCAATAGATAGCCAAACGCGTGGAATACAAATTGGTATTACCCAGTTTGGGCATGTTGTGTGTCAATAGAAGATAGCAAGGCTACGCAACTCAATACAGTAACTCATTGCCTGTGTGTCAATGTGTGTGAATTGGCTCTTACTAATGTAGTTGTCCCACTGTGTGAACATAACAAGACGTTTTTTCTTAAATGTGCTTGTATGCATGTGTTCTCAGTATGGCCAACCATCAGATGCTATTCAGTGTGGAAATGCGAAAGGAAATGTGTTTTTCATACACGTAGCAACAAATGTTGTGTGAACTTCCCAGGTTTTTTGGGACATAAGCATCTCCAATGTCAAACCATGCACAGGATAAATAGAAGACGGTTGATCATGGCAAAGTTCCAAGACTAGGCCATCACATATCCTGGAATGTTGAATACCACTTCCTGGGCACATGTTTGTATACTACCCCTTAGTCAGGCATTGGAAAATGCTATGTGGGTACGGTGTTTGTGACGCCGAGTCCCAAAACCAATCCACACATGTAATGCCATGCCACAGTTTGAGTCATATAAAGGACCTATGTTTCTCCTGTGGCAGTGGAGGACCAGCAGACCAAGCAGCACGTGTGCACATATTTCCAGTGGTTAATTGCACAAAGGTGTCCAGTTCAATTGTGTGGGACCATGTGTAGCCTGTGTCATTATTGGGGGCCATGTTGTCACAGTTACGTGCAGGTCTACTCATGAGTCTGTGGAGCCATTTCCTGCATTTACAAAGTATCCTTCACAGCTGAATTGAATGAAAGCTGAAGAGGAATTGAGAACACACATGGGGATAGTCCAGCCTTGGCACTACAGACGTTTTATGAGACTGATAACAGGGTAACCTTGGTGTGCTGACAAAGTTAATGGATCAGGAATTTTAAACCGGCAGGTTTCATAACAACATTTGTACACAGAGTGGCCTCTAAAATTCCCACTGCAGCCGGGAACATCAGTGCCTCTGTGCTGATTAATCCCACAGCTATTCATCACACAAGCCCCATCAATATGTTGGAGGCAATGTGAATCAGTGTGTGGAATGTCGGGGTACAAACATGTGTTGACATTTCATGCACATTAACTGACGTTGTTTGTTGTGCTGGAGGCACCATACCCAATCCATGCATATAGCCATGGTACACTGTCACTATTTGTTACTCATGCATACATGAAACCCAGACAAGGGATGGGCCATGATTAGGCTATTTGAAGACAAGTTCCACCCCATGATACGATAAGTAAACTGATTACGCTATACAATGTATTTGTGTATTCATTGTAGACCTACAGAACACAATACCCCAGGAGGAAAGTGAGGGAATGGAAACCAACTATGAGACAAATGTAGCCACATGGAACCTTTATGATGACGCAAAGACAGGAACCAGTCAGGCTAACAGGATGCAGGGTCAATCAGGAACCAAAATGAACAAGGCAAATACACAGTGAGCAGAATGAGACTGGTCAAAGCTGGATCAACACTGTGGACAATGAAAACTTTATTTGTCCTGTGTGTTGGAACGTTACACAATAACCCAAGGCCTGTGTTACCCACTTGATTTATATGGAAATGCATAACAGTGTTATACATATAATGGCAGTTTCTGTGCCGTTCCAGGCAGCTCCAAGGGCAGTGCATGTTCAAATGCCTGGTCTACATGCAGGTGCACACAGGTGTGTGCAGCTTCAGTCTCTCACAAGCCCTGTTTGTGAGAATCAAGTTCAAAGGGCCAACAGTACCTTTCACATGGGAAGCAAAGGACAGGTGATTACAGGTCCTACAGACTACAAGACAGTGTATTAGTTGACCAAAATTCCATACGGACAGAAGAACAATGACTATGGCATACCATACTAAAGAGGGAAGCACACAGGAGTCAGAATGTGAGTCTGGGTGTGTGTAGATGAGGGATTATCTGGGTACAAATATTCAATTCCCCGGGTCTCCTGAAGAAGGGTGGGGTGAGACACGGAACAGGGCAGTGACAGGACTTATGACCTGGGATGGCATGTGCAGGGGATGTCTTGTGAGAAATGCTAGTCATACCTGGGGCACTCGTGCTATCCATTTGCTGCTTATATGGATTTCTTGTCACACATACTCCTTGCAAACATAGCTGATGTCACACTTACTGCTGTCAAGGCTCTGATCATACCTTCTTGTTACCAATGCTATAGCACATCCACTGCCTCATGCATGAGGCATTTTTTTCATTAGTGAATGATGGTGTCTTAGTTGTGTGCCATATGCTACAATTATCCATGTTGCCAACATGTATATGTGAAATAGCTGTGCTCCTCTGCTATTGCCCTTCAAATGTGAAATGGACAGGATATATTTCATTTACAGTGTGTGTGTGAAGTTGGTTGTACATGCATACCCATCAAATGTGATGTGGATTTTTCTGTATCCTAATATGTATTTCTACAATGCTACATGAGGCTACACTCTGATTATGATTCTTAGGGATAATGTTATTCAAAAATGATTACCCAGACAATGATATAGTGATTAGAATAGATGTTTATTGACATATGGTAAGACAGTGGTGATGGTGAGTAGAGGTAAAATACATTTTGGACAATGTTTTGTCTCCGACGCAATCCTGCACCTGTGTTTGGATGGTCCCCCTCATGTTGATGGACAACGTCCTCCTCTTCCTCCTCTTCAGGCGTTTGTGGGTCTGGTTCATAGAGGGGAATGTTCGTCCTTACACAAATGTTGTGCAGGATGGCACAGGTCAAAATGATCTTGCAGACCATTTCTGGTGAGTATAGGAGGCTGCCTCCGGTGATGTCGAGGCACCTGAATCTTTACTTCAGGATGCCAAAGGTCCTCTCGACTGTGGTGCATGTCCTCCGATGTGCCTCATTATAGGCACGATCTGATGCTGTCCATGGGTTTGCAAATGTCGTCATGACCCATGGCTGGATCCCATACCCCTGATAAGCTGAAAGAGAAAATGAGTGAGAAAATGTTGATGTTGCTTGCATCATGATTATCACTTTGCATGGCAGTTGCTCTCTTGTTTTGTCTGTGACTCATTGGTGTTTGTGTTATTGTGTGAAATCCTAGGCTTCTAGGATGTACCATCAGCATTGGGTTGTTTCATTATCTGAACTGGTGTTTGGCTCATTGACCTGGTGTCAGCGGTATGCTTGTAGAGTTACAGTACATTGTGTACTCCCTTGCATTATATCATGTGAAAGAGGTGTCCATGTGTCTTAACTGGGGGTGACATGATACTTCCATACACAGAATTAATTCCACAGTGGTGGTAACACGGTTGCATCTATATGGCCTGGACATCCCATCCAATTTAACATATGGAATAGAATTATTTGAACATCAGTGAGGCCCTTAGATTTGGCAATGTGACAATGTACAACACATCTCCATAAGTTCTCATCACTGACGTGTTGACAATTGACTGCGCACAAATATCCCATGTGTGACAAGTTCTCTGCAGACCTATTTCTCTGCCCTTGCCGAGTCGACTCAGGTTCAAATGTGTACTTATACTACTGAACATGTTCTAGTTCAGCTGGATAGCTTGGTTGTGAAGTTGTCATTTACAGTGTCAGAAGGTCCAAATATGCCCCTATGTGTAATGCTCTAAAAATCTAAAATGAGAACATATTTTCTGAGTTCTCATATAGCCACATGGCACTTTTAAATTATTTGCTGTCTTTATGTTTTTTTAGCCAGTTGATCACCTGATTTTATGTTGCACTTAGGAGAGGGGATGTGGATTTACAGCCAGAGCTAAAGACTTTGCAACTGGGGAACCAGGTTTGGGTTTCTGCATCAGCTCCACATCCTGTGATTCTAGGAAAATCACTTAATCTCCCCATGCCTAAAATAAAGCAATGTAACTGATGCTCATGTAAAGCACTCCAAAACCTTCGAGTCAAGCCTGTGCTATATTAAATTACAAAACAAAAGAGATAAGTGTTTTGCACACTTCTGTTATTGGGCTATACTTGGGCTACATTTAAGTGAGATTTGTGTCTCATTTGGGCTCCTTTTTCTGTGGTGGCCTACTTGGGAGACATATTTGTTATGAAGCTCCCTAATTTCCTCATTTACTGCAGTATCCCCAGTAGACAATGCATTCAGTTTTCCACTTTGATTCCATCAAGATGGCATATAGATGTGCCACACCTTTGGCATTAAATCAGAATGTTAGCATTCTAGTTGCTCATTATAACACTGTAGTAAAGCTGCTGAATACCAGGACGTTAAGTGATAGTCTGCTGCTGGTGTTGAAAGCGCATGTTTCAGTCTACATGTCAGAATGTTTAAATGAAATAGAAGAGGAAGATATTTGAGAACTCACTTAAACCGTGTCTTAATTTTTCTTTTCACCAGCACTAGCCATAATTCCTATGACAAAATGATCCCCCTTATGTTGTTCCTTTCTAAATCAAATGTTTTAATTTTTACCAGTTTGATTCAATCCAGACGGCTTCAGGTTTGCCACACTTTTCTCATAAGAATTTTACAACTCTAGTTGTTCTTTAGAACACTCTTAGAGAGTGCAGTAAAACATGAGGGAAATAACTGACAGGCTGTCCCTGTTGGAAGTGTGTGTTTTACTCAGAATGTCAGACTTCATTCTCATATGGCTGAGAAAAATTTACAGAAAAGATGGTCTCATTTTAGCTTCTGGAGCACCTTCCATAGCCTCTTTTAGGAAAATCATGAGAAAACAGTTTTCTCTCAAACAAGATTCATGAAATCTTAACAGAAGTCTTTTTCACACGGTGTAGGAGGCTGGCCTGGCTTGTAGTGAGTACCAAGAGGTACTTACACCTTGCACCAGGTCCGGGTATCCCTTATTAGTGTAGAGGGGTATCTAGCAGCTTTGGCTGATAGAAAATGGTAGCTTAGCAGAGCAGCTTAGGCTGAACTAGGAGACAAGTGAATCTCCTACAGTACCACTAGTGTCATATGCACAATATCATAAGAAAACACAATACACAGATATACTAAAAATAAAGGTACTTTATTTTTATGACAATATGCCAAAGTATCTCAGTGAGTACCCTCAGTATGAGGATAGCAAATATACACAAGATATATGTGCACAATACCAAAATATGCAGTAATAGCAATAGAAAACAGTGCAAACAATGTATAGTCACAATAGAATGCAATGGGAGCACATAGGGATAGGGGGCAACACAAACCATATACTCTAGAAGTGGAATGCGAACCACGAATGGACCCCAAACCTATGTGAGCTCGTAGAGGGTCGCTGGGACTGTAAGAAAACAGTGAGGGTTAGAAAAATAGCCCACCCCAAGACCCTGAAAAGTGGATGCAAAGTGCACCTAAGTTCCCCAGAGAGCACAGAAGTCGTGATAGGGGAATTCTGCAGGAAACAACAACACCAGCAGTGCAACAACAATGGATTTCCTGACGAGGGTACCTGTGGAACAAGGGTACCAAGTCCAAGAGTCACGATCAAGTCGGGAGTGGGCAGATGCCCAGGAAATGCCAGGTGTGGGTGCAAAGAAGCTGCCACTGGATGGTAGAAGCTGTGGATTCTGCAAGAACGACAAGGGCTAGAAACTTCCCCTTTGGAGGATGGATGTCCCACGTCGTGAAGAGTCGTGCAGAAGTGTTTCCGTGCAGAAAGACCGCAAACAAGCCTTGCAGCTGCAAGGGTCACGGTTAGGGTTTTTGGATGCTGCTGTGGCCCAGGAGGGACCAGGATGTTGCCAATTGCGTGAGGAGACAGAGGGGGCGCCCAGCAAGACAAGGAGCCCTCTCAGAAGCAGGCAGCACCCGCAGAAGTGTCGGAACAGACACTACAAAGTGGAGTGAACTGGAGCTCACCCGAAGTCACGAAAGAGGGTCCCACGATGCCGGAGGACAACTCAGCAGGTTAGAGTGCCGGGGACCCAGGCTTGGCTGTGCACAAAGGAAATCCTGGAAGAGTGCACAGGAGCCGGAGTAGCTGCAAAACACGCGGTTCCCAGCAATGCAGTCTAGCGTGGGGAGGCAAGGACTTACCTCCACCAAACTTTGACTGAAGAGTCACTGGACTGTGGGAGTCACTTGGACAGAGTAGCTGAATTCAAGGGACCTCGCTCGTCGTGCCGAGAGGAGACCCAGAGGACCGGTGAAGCAGTTCTTTGGTGCCTGCGGTTGCAGGGGGAAGATTCCGTCGACCCACGGGAGATTTTTTTGGAGCTTCTAGTGCAGAGAGGAGGCAGACTACCCCCACAGCATGCACCACCAGGAAAATAGTGGAGAAGGCGGCAGGATCAGCATTACAAGGTCGCAGTAGTCGTCTTTGCTACTTTGTTGCAGTTTTGCAGGCTTCCAGCGCGGTCAGCAGTCGATTCCTTGGCAGAAGGTGAAGAGAGAGATGCATAGGAACTCTGATGAGCTCTTGCATTCGTTATCTAAAGAATTCCCCAAAGCAGAGACCCTAAATAGCTAGAAAAGGAGGTTTGGCTACCTAGGTGAGAGGATAGGCTAGCAACACAGGTAAGAGCCTATCAGAAGGAGTCTCTGACGTCACCTGCTGGCCCTGGCCACTCAGAGCAGTCCAGTGTGCCAGCAGCACCTCTGTTTCCAAGATGGCAGAGGTCAGGAGCACACTGGAGGAGCTCTGGGCACCTCCCAGGGGAGGTGCAGGTCAGGGGAGTGGTCACTCCCCTTTCCTTTGTCCAGTTTCACGCCAGAGCAGGGCTGGGGTATCCCTGAACCGGTGTAGACTGGCTTATGCAGAAATGGGCACCGTCTGTGCCCATTAAAGCATTTCCAGAGGTTGGGGGAGGCTACTCCTCCCCTGCCTTAACACCTTTTTCCAAAGGGAGAGGGTGTAACACCCTCTCTCTGAGGAAGTCCTTTGTTCTGCCTTCCTGGGCCAAGCCTGGCTGGACCCCAGGAGGGCATAAACCTGTCTGAGGGGTTGGCAGCAGCTGCAGTGAAACCCCAGGAAAGGTAGTTTGGCAGTACCCGGGTCTGTGCTAGAGACCCGGGGGATCATGGGATTGTCCCACCAATGCCAGGATGGCATTGGGGGGGCAATTCCATGATCATAGACATGTTATATGGCCATATTCGGAGTTACCATTGTGAAGCTATACATAGGTAGTGACCTAGGTATAGTGCAGGCGTGTAATGGTGTCCCCGCACTCACAAAGTCCGGGGAATTTGCCCTGAACAATGTGGGGGCACCTTGGCTAGTGCCAGGGTGCCCACACACTAAGTAACTTAGCAGCCAACCTTTACCAGGTAAAGGTTAGACATATAGGTGACTTATAAGTTACTTAAGTGCAGTGGTAAATGGCTGTGAAATAACGTGGACGTTATTTCACTCAGGCTGCAGTGGTAGGCCTGTGTAAGAATTGTCAGAGCTCCCTATGGGTGGCAAAAGAAATGCTGCAGCCCATAGGGATCTCCTGGAACCCCAATACCCTGGGTACCTCAGTACCATATACTAGGGAATTATAAGGGTGTTCCAGTATGCCAATGTAAATTGGTGAAATTGGTCACTAGCCTGTTAGTGACAATTTGTACAGAGAGAGCATAACCACTGAGGTTCTGGTTAGCAGAGCCTCAGTGAGACAGTTAGGCATCACACAGGGAACACATACATATAGGCCACAAACTTATGAGCACTGGGGTCCTGGCTAGCAGGGTCCCAGTGACACATAACAAACATACTGAAAACATAGGGTTTTCACTATGAGCACTGGGCCCTGGCTAGCAGGATCCCAGTGAGACAGTGAAAACACCCTGACATACACTCACAAACAGGCCAAAAGTGGGGGTAACAAGGCTAGAAAGAGGCTACTTTCTCACACACGGTTAAACCACCTTAGAACTCACCACACGTCTTAAAATTAGTCTGGTACCATGAACAAATTATTTATTTTGTAACTCAAAACTGTTCTCACCCTTTATACATTCTCCTTTCTGTGACCCTCAAAGCCTGCTATTCACCCCAATGCATTTTAATGGGGACCGTTAAGTGCCTCAAAATCCTGTAAGTGCTGCCACAGCATGTTGTCCATGTTGTGGCCAGACAACAAAGAAGGGATCCATTTGGGACCCACAAATCTGCCCTTTGAGGTCTGGGTGTGCTCCCTCTGCCCACTTACATTTTTTCTAATTCATTTTTGGGACATAGGGACAAAGTCCTTGAGTCTTGTAATGGCTGCTAAAACATATTGTTCAGGTTGTCACCAATCAATCAAGAATGACTAACCCCACTTAAATTGGCCAATCAGAGCATCCTTTTAGCCTTTAATACATCTGAGGTTGATACAATGAGTACCGTTGAGTTCAGTAACAGTAAAACATCCGCTATTCAGCACCAAGATACCCTTCTCAGTACACATGTGCTTTAGAAATACACATTATGGGGGTTATTCTAACTTTGGAGGAGTGTTAAACCGTCCCAAAAGTGACGGTAAAGTGACAGATATACCACCAGCCGTATTACGAGTTCCATAGGATATAATGGACTCGTAATACGACTGGTGGTAAATCCGTCACTTTTCCGTCACTTTTGGGACGGATTAACACCTCCTCCAAAGTTAGAATAACCCCCTATATGTTATGTCTCAGCACCAACTGCCCCTGGGGCCAAAAAAAGAAAAAGAAAATGGCAAAAAATGCCATGATCCCGTGAGACTCTCATGGGATCAAGAAAAAAATGGCAGCTGGGCTGCATTAAAATACATTCTGTTCAGGGGAACCTACAACTGGGCTGATTTCATGAAAAGATGGGGCTGCGTAACCCCCCCAAAGCCTGCAGATGCCACAGGAAGCTCATCCTGGGGCCAAACACTTCATATATGGGTAGTGGGGTACATGAGTGCTTCTTAAAAACTAGGCAGATTTGCCTTTATGCCCATACACAGATGATCCTCCATATGAGGGTTTACTGTCTAAAAAATAAAATCTTCCTTTTAATAGAGTACTGTGCAGGCATAAGCAGGGGACTTTGATTGGCACTTGCTTTGCCCCCTAGCTATGTCATCTTGTTGCTTAGATGGTGGGAGGAACAGGTGTCCTCCGTCCCTGAATTTGAGGATGACATGGAAAAGATGGTCATATGGGTCAGGCTCATAGATGACCTGTTCCTCATTTGGTACGGGATTGAGAAACAAGCTAAGCTCTTGATAGACCTTTTCAATATCAATTAATAGAATCTGGAATTTAGCAGCACCATAAGCAAAGCCAACTTAGTCTTTCTTGATTTTGAAGTTATGCTAGCTCGATCACACCCAAATCCAAGCTTTACAGAACACCCACAGCTGGAAACAGTCTATTACACTCACTAAGAGGCCACCATAACAAAATGAAGTAGAGTGTAGCTTGCAATTAGCTCATCAGAGCTAAGCACAATTGCAGTAGTGAGAAGAACAGAGAGACATGATTGACATATTCAGAGAGTGTGCGTATCCACAATGGGTACTAACCAGGGCGGTACAGTCAGTGGAGGCTGAATTCCTCATGGAGATATTGTTTGGCCCTAACAAAAAATCCCTCAGTAATGACAAAGATACCATCAGGATGGTTACCAAATTCAACTGTGAATTTACCAGTGTTAATAGGGTACTTACCAAGAACTGGAATCTACTTAATTTGCGATCCAACCATTGGTAACATCACCTGCCATCACCTACTTCAGAAGCAGGTCTTTGAGAGGTGCCCTTTTTTGCAGTGTCATTATCGCAATGGACAACAATGAACATAACCTAAATCTCACTTGATTTTTTATTTGGGGCCTTCATATATACCAAGAGACGCAAAAAGACATCTCAATTTAGAACGTGCAGCACTAGTCGTGTTATTTATGTATTGGAATGCTCCTGTGGTTTAAGCTATGTGGGAAGCACTGTCCATCCTGTACTCAAGAGAATATTAGAACATATATTTTCCATTCCCAACCACAATAAACATTACTGTGTGGTCAGCTATTTTGATTACTACCATTTTAGAGATCACAACCAGATAACATTATTTGGTATAGACCCAGTGGGAACTGACACACGGCCGTGGTGACAGGGTTTATCACGCTGAGGAAATATGAATCTTGCTTTACTATTAAACTCAATACCAAAGCCACCTTTGGTTTAACTTCTGATGAAGAGCTGCATATTCAACTAGACTGAGCTTGTGTTGGATATCATTTTGTGAGCCCTGTTGTTTGAAGCACAACTGTTTTTTATGGAAAGGTGTGAGGTAGCTTATATTTTAACATTTTCTTTACTCTGTTTTATTGGAGTATAGCAGTAGAGTAAGGTATTTTCTTAACCTGGCTGTACTTGAGTGTATGGAGGCAGTCCAGGTGTGGACACCCTACCTTACTCTTCCGCAGAAGACCTGGTGATTCACATCTGGAGGGTTTGATTGTGTATTTTGAATTTTTCTCTTCTTCTCTTTTACTTTTATTGTCACACTGTCACTGTCTCATGCTTGGGAATTCGACTAGGGAATAATATAATTTGTTTATTGAACCACAAAATACTTATTTCTTTCCCACTGAGGCAAAATTTGCTGCTTGTTGGTTATTCTTGATTTTCCATTATCCCTTGGTTTACTTGTGTAACTGTGCCCTTGTCTAGACATTTGATTCTGGAATAAAGTTTGTGAGCACTTTCCAGGGGGTTTGTCATTAGGCAGCAGCTTCCATTTTGGAGTTCTTTTTATAAAGCTTCCACATTTTATCGGTGGTGCATCATGAAATGTCATCACTGCCCACTTGGGTGACAGTGCTTGGTGGTACTTGCACCTACTGCACCTATTTGCATGTTTTCACCTTATTTTGATTTCTTTAGTTGATTTTTAAGTCTAGTCTAGTTTAAGGTCCATTGTGTGAGATACTTATGCTTCGTAGAAGGACTTCTTTTATTACACCCATCCCGATTAAGCATTACACAGCAGCATTTTAATTTAGGGGGTCTATTTTGCTTACTTTATGTCGAGCCAACTTCTCATTTGTGAGCTTCATGATACTGCAGCACCTTGATGCCTTTTCATGTTGCGTAATAACGGTGAAAAGAACATTTTATAAATTATTGTGCAATATTATGTTGAACGCACTTTAGATTGAACATTCAGCACACTTAGGCAACAATCTTCTGTTCTTTTGCAGGTAATTGTTGTGAAAGGCATGTTGCACTATGCACTCAGATTTCATTGAATGGAGCCGGCAGAGTGGAAGGGCTGCGACGGGTGCAGTTGCACCCGTAGCGATTTTCAGTGTCTGCATGGCAGACACTGAAAATCTTTGTGGGGCCCCCAGGGGCCCCACGACACCCCATACCGCCATTCTCTTCCTGGCGGCCAAAACCGCCAGGAACAGGATGGCGGTCTGGGGCTCGGAATCCCCATGGCGGCGCAGCAAGCTGCGCCGCCATGGAGGATTCCCCAGGGCAGCGGGAAACAGGCAGTACACTGCCGGTTTTCCGTTTCTGACCGCGGCTGTACCGCCGCGGTCAGAATGCCCATGGGAGCACCGCCAGCCTGTTGGCGGTGCTCCCGCGGTCATTGGCCCTGGCGGTTTTTACAAAACCGCCAGGGTCAGAATGACCCCCAAAGTGTTCATGATGCAGTTTGATGTAAAAAGGTGGTCCTGTTGCAGCTATTGATGTGGCTGCTGAAAAGATGATGGTCTGCAGTAGAGGTGGTGCACTTGGAGGCTCGAATGCAGAACTGTTAGATAAGAACTAGGTTTGGTTTGTTATTTTAGTAAACATTGCATCCTTGCATGTTTTGTTGCCAATTATTCCTTAGGGGTTCCTGCACTTTTCAGGTATTCAATTTGATGAAAAATGGGTTATTGTTCATCGACGTATCAATTTTATGGGTCTTTGGAACTAATTTTATGGGTTATTGGGCCCTCCCCCTCTCTGTGCCTGACCAGATGTACAGCGGTAAAGTATTTTTACGGCTGATCTCCTGAGTATGTGGGTGATTAACTAGCATTCTGTGGGCGCCACCATCTCTCCAGTATCCTAGTGTGTGCTTTGGGGTGTCACTAGTGCAGGCGGTGTCTTTCAAACCACACGTGCACAGGGAGATGTAGAAAGGGGAGGCGTGTCACAGCTGAACTTTGGTGATTGCAACGTGTCCTGTGGTCATGTGTAGACCCCTCTAATCCCAGCATGTGGCATGCAGCATTACTCTCCCTAGTTGTGCCAGGCGTCTTCACTACCCCATTCTTTAAGAAGGCTTCTTTTGGGCTGGCTTCAGGATTTTTTCATTTCATAGGGTTCTTCTCTACATTTCCACATGTTCTGTTATTCTTAATTGTAGTGAACTGGACGGGGTCGGAAAGTTGTCCCGGGCCCCATGTGTCTCTGATATTGTGGTGTCTGACACTGGGACTATTGTTTCCTTCAGACTGTGTTTAAGGTCTTGTTTGTTGGGTAATTGCTAGACCCAATATGGGTATAGGCATATTTCTATGTTCTATTCTGCTTGAAGCATTGATGGATCTTTTCAGACTCCCTTTTTTCCTGGCACCCCACTTTCCCATAGACCATATCTTTCCCAGGATTTTTGGACCTGTGGTTCTCAGCTGCTATTTGAATATCCTTGAGGGAAAGGAAGAGACAAACTGTTTCTGCATGGAGAGTCCGGTGCAAGGCCAGGAACTCAACAAAGTTTGCCCAAATGATGGAAATGGACTGGGATGGCTGGTTCTTCTGGTGTGCCCCCTCTACTGACTTGGCTCCATGTGGTGCTTTGCAATTTGTCGGACCTTGTGCGTGTGCTGTGGAGGTGATGGGGTTTTCAAAAACCCAATCGTACGGGGAACCTGGCTACCAACACTAGAGGACAGCTTTGTTTTGGAACCAAAAGGGGGCCTCCATTCGGCTGGAGGCCACTAGCTTACTGGGGCACTATTGCTGTTGGGACTACATGCCTTCAAGAAAGTCAGTCCCAGCTGGGTGCTTGAGAATAGAGATCTTTTGACTTGGTCATTGGAATCCACCCCAGTTGACTTGTGATTGCAGGGGACCTGGATGCCTGCTTTTAAACACTGATCATGGAGCACCCTGTTAGCAGACTGCCCTCCCCCTGTGGTGTGGCCAGCCAACTCTTCACAGGGGGATCAGCAGCAGAGTGGGGCCTATGCTCCCAGAGGCACACTGAGTGGCAGGCCCTAGAGAGGATACCCGATCAACAGAGCATGTGCAGCAGCCCTGAGTTTCCTGAATGCAAGTAAAGGCTAAAATCCCAAATATTGTCTCATTCGCCTTTCTTTTTTAGTTTTAATACAGAAAATCTTGAGGTGTGCATGAAATGTATGCTTCGAATAAGGGTAGAAAAAGAATACAGATGCACCACCCAACTTGGCAATAGAGTATCATTTTTCTTTTAACAATCATATTTTTTAGAACTCGGTTGGTTCAGTTCTCTCCGTCATAATTTGAATTTTTCAAACACAGATGACAACATTTAGATATCTAATAACACGAGATTTTGGAGCAGAAAGACTGCTTGCAATGCATTACATGAACTGTGTCATACTCATTCCTTCTTTTCCTTCCACAACAGACTGATGATGGTGTGCTGATCACCGCCCTGATAATTATTGTTGTTGGGTTGTACAGCATTTGTGTTTTTCACACCTTTCCCCATCCTACTTTCCCATCCGTTAATCAAAACCCCAAACCTATTCTCCCAGGCAGTGTGATTTAATTTACACACAATGGATTATACAATGGTGGGTAGATGTGGTTAAATGAGACACCAACTCACTGCTGGATATTCTGTTAACTGAGCCTACACCAGCCCATCTTACCAAACCATGCATAAAAGAGCATCATTTGTCAATGTCAACAACACCACTCAGGCCTTTCTTATGCATTTATGCTTAACCTTGTCCACTCCCATCTTTGAGTCACATTTCCTGACTTTGGGGTTTTGTACCTTTGGTTTTCATTAATTTCCATGATCACCATTGCTTAGAAGAATTTACTATTGCTAGTTTTTGTTATAATATCTGGTATTCTTTGTTGTGTCATGGTGGCAAATGCCAGGTTTCAGTCTTTCTAAAGCTGTAACATAAATGAATAACCCACTAACTCTGAGTTTTTCTTTCAATTGAGTTGCCTGTGATGTATAATCCTTTTGATTAATCCTACAGTTGGAGATCTCCTATTGTGGCTCCAAGCTACTGGCAGCATTGGCATGGCCTGGAAGCTGGAGACATAGACTTCTGACTGCCAAAAGTGGGGACTGGGGTAGGGGCATTCGCCTTACCCTTCTCCTCCAATAGCTATTGATACTCCACCCAGGTGGTCTTCAGGTTCTGCACTGGAACAGCGGGCTGCTTTCTCCTGCTGTGACAGTGGTGGTGGTGGTGGGCCAGCAGGATTAGCTATATCAAGAAAGAAAAAAAATATGAAAGATAAATTGTAAAAAATTATTTGTGGAAACCTTGTTTTAAATTAAATAGTGGCAAAGTAGCAGTACATTGCTGGGCTCCACAGGCCATTGGAGTTTTTTAAGTGATTAGGAGAGTCACAGGGACGTGATTTTTCCAGCACAGGCCACACAAAAAAGCACTGAGTGGCTGAAAGGAATTAATGCAGCATAACTCAGATTTATAGAAAACAGTGTTTTTTTTTCTTGTAAAGGATTTTATGAAAACGTAAACCACACAGATACAGTGGGCCTGAGTTATATCTTGAGAGGAGATCTGTTATCCTGTCGTAGCGGTTGCAAGTACTTCATCAAGCTGACGGAATTCCAACTGCCATATTTAGATGTATGCCAACTGAACCTCTGTCTGCATCGACAAAGTATAGTCCATCAAATAGGTGGTTTCCTGCTGCCGACACGGCGGACTCCTATGCTAGCTAACATTTCTCCATCACCATCAGGGTGGCAGGATTGAGCCAAGCATATTTATTTTTCACTGCTGTGCTACTGCGGTTCTAGCAGTGAACTGCTGATGACAGGATTCCTTTGCGGGTCCAGGTCAACATTGAACTATGTCTGTGGCTATTGGATGGATGCTAGAAACCCACACCTGATGTCTTTTCATTAATTGATTACATCTGCGTACACACTATAAAACACACTTCCTTTCAGACCATGTTCCTTCGCATTTCCATTGTAGAACTCCATTTTGCTGCTGAATTTGCCACACAGAAGTCAGGTTATTTTTTTCTACTGTTTATATTTCAATTGTTTTTTTCCTTAACTTGTTGGTCATAAATTTCATTCAGTTGTATTTACTCATAATGGCAGGGAGGAGAAATCACCATTTTGCAGAGGGAGAATTATCAGTCATGGTGGATGAGGTCTTTAGAGTACAGCCACAATTGTTTAGGGCACAAGTACAAAATACGACCATAACTCAGAACAGGCAAAAGTGGTCCAGAATAGTTGACAGAGTAAATTCTATAGCAAACAACCTGCGCACGCAGGAGAAAATTAGGAAGAGGTGGCACAATCTGCAGGGGAGAGTGTGTTCCCTGGTCTCCAAGCATCACCTGGAGGCCTAGAGAACGAGTGATGGTTCTCCGATCTCCCCTTACAACCTTTTCCCTGGGAGGAGAAGTTCTTGCGGACCATACATCCTGAAGGCTTGTCAGGCATCCCTGATGGAGTGGAGACTGGTAAGTTAGGCTTTTGATTGTCTCCCTAAACATAAATGTCATTATTACTCTTAAGTTAGCTGTTGATAATGGGATGGGCCCTATTCACAAAGGTAAACTCAGACATCTGGTCTCAGTTTAGACCAAAAATCTAAGTTTACGATTTTTGGGAATTTACAAAAGGCATTTACCATTAGTATCTTTACGTCTGAACTCACGGCAGAGATCCGTATATGCACATATGTTAAAGTGCTATGCACTCGTCGCTCTCCACTTTATGCTCAGTATTAAAATGTCTATTTTATTTTGTATGTTGTCACTTTCCAATTATTTCATTGAATGGATGTAGTTGGTTTTACTAATCAAATCAAAGTATGTTGACTTAAAGAATTTCTTCTGTGTTACGTTGAATATGAGTTGCAATTAAAACAAATGTACTTTGCAATGTTTATATGATGACTAAGGCTATAAATCCTTCTAAGTTCTATAATAGTCTGCATTTTAGCCTCTTAGGCATTTGAATGGTTTACTTCTCATGTCTCCTCTTTAGTGTGTTGGGTTCAATGTGTGGTACATTTTACATGTATATCTTAGTAATGTTTTTCATTTCAGGACATTTCTTCACCTGCTTTTTTTTAAGTTTGCATGTATAAAAATTAAACTGTTTGTGCAATTACCAAAAAATCACTGAAAGGTCTGATCATACTATTATTTATCATTTTACTCTTAGGTTGCTTCACATGTAGCTGAAAACTCATGATGTATAATCCAGACTTTTATATTTCGGTTTTCATGTAATCCATAAAAGGTCTAACACCCAGAGAACATGGACAACCATCTGCCACTGAGGATACCTCCACTCCATGCCACGATCAAGCCTTCAGTGAGGACTGTACTCTTGCAAGCCAGGTTAATGAGGAGCTGCCTGGGCCTTCTAGTTTCTCTGGGTAGACAGCTCCAGTCTGACTTGGACCACACATACACCTCCTACCCCAGCTGTTACCACACCTCAGCCTATGGATGCCTCCACTTACTGTATCCGAAGGAACATCAACCCAATCGTGTGCCTCCCACTCCTGGCTGCTATTGAGCTAACACCACCTCAAACTCCAATTCAACTAGGACCTAGTGGGATGGGGCACACTGGGTCAAGGGCACAGGGTAGCGGGTGTAGAGTTTGTGGGAGGTAATCCTTGGGCCAGCAACGTGAGGCCAATGGGTTCATTGTCACCCAGGCTTCCATTGACCAAGTATTGGGATCCCTATATCAGTCTGAAGACATGATAGGCCAGGTGCTTACAGAGCTCCAGGACATAAAGTAGGTACAGAAAGAGCACAATGTAGAGATGCAGCATCTAAACTATAATTTGAGCTCCTTGATTCGGGTGCTGTTTGATATTTGCCACCAAATGTGCATGGCTTTATCAGCAACATCTACCCCTTTCTGTAGCCCAATAACATTACACCTGCCTCAGACACAGAAAGGGAGGCCTTTTCACAAGAAGAAACACATGCAACCACCTCAGTCTTTACAACTGTGGATCCACCTCCTCCCCAGGAGGGGATATTCATGTAGACCACCAGGAGAGGATGGCAAGACCTCGACCTTCACTAGCAAGAGGCACAGAACATAATTTTCTCCAGAGTATAACTAGCATTCACTCTGTGGACTATTTTTGTGCACATTTACCATTTTTATGCTAGTTGTATTTTGTGCATTTGTGTTCTACAATGATAGTTTCATTCTCCATGATTGACTGTTTTATTTGTTTTATCTTTGCTTTTCGGTTATTATCATTTCAGTTTATTTGTGTCTCTAAACCAATAAAGTCAAAGGCTGGTGTTGTATTTCTTCTACTAGTTTTTAATTTTTATTTCCTTCCATCATTATTTTGTTAAACACAAATAATAAAAAAGATCGTTTAGAAAAAAATATTACATTTAGGTAATGCTTCTCACATTTTCAAAAATGTAAAAATATAACAAACACAACAAATCTAAAAGATTACATATTTTAATATGTCTGCTTCCTGGAATTATGAAACTGTAAGAGGAAATATGCAAAATACATGAAACTGTAAGCATATGTGATCCAATCAGCAAAAATAGATGATCAGAAAATATCCTTGTGAGGAAGTCATGGGGGGCAGGATAAAGAGTGACAAATTAGTTATTATGTCTATTAAAACATCTTTAAATATATTGGATTGTTACCACACGACCAACCTAAAAGATTCATATTGCAGAAGGAAATGGATATGGGGAGGGAAAGAAACTTGGCCAACTTGACATCTCAGTGGAAACAATTGTGTGAACATAAATAAGTACAATGTCACAATTCATCCCTAAAATAACACCAGGAGGATGCCTGTGATTATGGCACAGAGTAGTCCTATCTACAGAAAGTAATCACACCTTCACATTTATTTCAGGTAGAATGGCACAAATAGGCCCATTAAGGCACTGGCAGACCACAATTGTGTTTGGAGAAAGAATAGGCCTATCCATTAGGCCTGACCTGTCATGAGGAGTGGAAGTGGCAAGTCCTTAAGAACCAGAAACCAATTATGAATCTGGGGGAAAATACCTTTGACAGCATCGCGAGTCTGCCAGTCCTTACAATTTCATCATCTACTCATTCCTTTTGATGGGGAGGAAACTGCCCTACCTACCGGTTGAAGTAGTATTGGTAAGTCATAAAAAGGGGACCTAGGAAAAACAAAAATCCCTGTAAGCTTGTCTGACATTACAGTCACATTCTCACCCTGGAAAAATAAATTGAATCTAGGTTCTTACTGCAGTAGCACGAATAGTAAGGTAGGAAATCTAGGTTGAAACCTCAATGGAGCTGAAGATCTCTGCTTGGCACCCAAGAGCCAGAAAGTGAGAGTGAATTAAGGGGAACTGCCCACTAACTTAAAGGTGATTTGCCTGGAATGATTAATGCATGATCATCCTGAATGGACCAATAGAATTTTTGGGGAGACATGTACCAAGGGGTCAGACCAAGAGCATTTCATAGTTGGAATGGATAGTCCTTTTCCTTCATCTGCTCCACAAGGAGAAGTTTAAAGGTGGCTATTATACTTTGGAAGGCTGGCTTTGATAGTGGTCACTAACCCAAGCAATCTCAACAACAGTAGTGTATAGCCTTTCAAACTGTTTGAGACATGTGAGGCAACAAAGGGGACACTTTTCAAAAAGGTTTATTACTACATAGGAAGTCAGCCCAGTATTTATTTAAAGTTATTCCATTGAAAATTTAAATTTAAGCAATGTCTTTTTCAAGGAATTCGTAAGTGTAATATGGAAAGAGCATTCCAATGTTGTTTTCTCTGTGGAGAAGAGGCGCGCTGTTCAGGTCGCAAAAGTTGAAATCAGAAGAAAGAAATTGGAGAAAAAAGATGTGCAAACATGTGTAGTAAAATATTAGGAGGTCTGAAAAAGAGCACCAAGGGAGAACATGCAATCAATGTTTTAGTAAAGTGCTTATGAAGGTTGTTTCATGGTAGGGTCAAAAGAAGGTTAGCTTCAGCTTTGGGTTGTCAAAGGAGTGAAGCAGGGGAGTACACAGTGAAATAGCTCTCTATCGGGTATGAATGAATGAATGAAAATAGATTTGTAGAGTGCTACCATTACTCATAGGGAATCCTGACACTACCAGGCTCCTATTCATCAACACTCAGATGCTACTGAGAAAGGGAAGTCCTGTATTTTGTTGGAAAATATGCATATTTTTAGGAAAATAAGCATATAACTGAGATCCATGTGCCAGATGTAGGAGGCTGGCCCTCTTTGTAGTGTGCAAGGCTAGGTACAGAGTGCACGAGGTCCAGGCAACCACATGTTGTTTTTCAGAGGTATCCAATTTGAGGTACCTGGTCCAGCAGTTAGGCTAATTCAGGAGATGTGCTAAGCATTTGTTGTACTCACAAAATCAATCATGCACCACACATACTCAATGAATAACTTGAGACCAGAGTTTAAAAAAAACTTCAGACTTTTCTATATTCTTAAAGATCAAAATGGTTAAGATTTGTTAAGTACTTTTTGAGTTTTCAAAGTTTTAATAAAGTTAGTATTTCTGTACGTAATTACGTACCATAGCAATTAATAGGCAATCACTTTTCAAAATGCAGTAGAAATCGTACAGTTGCGTTACCAGTCTCTTTGTTTGCAGGATGGTTAATGCAGTTGGTGGGCACCTTGTGCCAGCTGGAGAGCCTTGGGTGGCTCCCGGTTCCATCCTTGAGCAGAGCTGGGAAGTCTCTTGCCACAGACACAGGGCAACTTGGAGGGGACACCTGGAAAAGGAGGAGATTTGCAAATTAAAAGGTTGTGCTTTAGGGTACCCTTGGGCTGTCGAGGTCACAAGGGGTTAGGGACCCGTGGCACACAGCAGGTTCCATGATGCAGGGCTCAGGATGGCCTAATGCAGGGCAAGTTGGAGGTCTTGGATTCTGTGCGCAATGGAACCCTTTGGAGCAGGAGGTAAGTCTTCTTCTGGGGACCTTGCAGGATGACAAGGGTACTCTCATGGGAGGTCAGGGTTGTTCCTGAAGTCCCTCAACTGGGGCTTCCTCCTGGTCCAGTTGCAGTTCTGAGTGAGCTGTTTTTGTTGTTGTCTGATGTGCACTGACCAGTACCTGGGGTATTGACACAACTCAGCCACAGGAGGGTGCAGTGCCACCAAAGGTGCAACACTTGTAGGTCGTACCTGGGCTGTTTTTGGTGTGTCGTCAGGTCTGGCTGTGAATTCTAGTTACGGAGATATCGTCCAGTCGATGAAGTGACCCTCAGCAGTTTGCTGGTTCTTTGCATGTTTCTTTGTTTTTTTTAGTTGTGCCTCCAAGCAGGAGGGAGATCTCAGGCTATTTGTAAAGCCTGAAGGTCTCCTGGGTCTTTTGCAGTTGGTCCAGTGGACAGTTCCTCCACAGCGATAATTTGTCAGAACTCTGGTGTAGCAAGCAGGGGTCTTGGAGCCTCTTCTGGTGTAGCAGGTACTCTGTTCTCGTTCCCTTTGGGTTCTTTGGTGCTGTCTGCTTTTCTTCCTGATGAATCTGATTTCTTGGTCTAGGGGAGCCCACTGAATACTAACTTTTGTGGGCTATTTACTGGTAACCTGGTAGTGTCCAAGGGGACACTTACCCTTGGGTGGTTACATCCACTACAGTGACAACTTCCTGTGGGAAGGGTCACTACCCTAAACGTCATTGGTTATTTTCCTGCTATCCAACATGGAGGAAAATGAAATGGAGGTTCTACTTCAAGTGCAAGTCCCTAGGGGTGGTGCTTGCTAAGTGAGACCCCTCCTCCTACCCTTTGTTTGGTTTCCCACCAAAAGTGGGGGCTGACAAAGGGGGAACCCATCTGCTGCTAGCAGCAGGCCTTGGACTCGAGTTTCAAGGGCAATGGCCCTTTAAAGATCACCGCCAGGGGAGTGCACATTGCTGAGGGAGGGGGTGTTAGCTCTTCCATCCAGGAAGGGCATTGCCTTAAAAACCGGAGAGCCAAGGCGTTCCCCCAAGCTTTGTATATTGGCTGTCTGGAGGTGGCATGGAGGGGAGAATCAGTCAGCTACCATGACAGTTAGGTTAGCTTTTGCAGGGGGCACCTTTAAGGTGGCCCCTGGGTATATTTAGGGATAAATCCAATAGTGGTACCAATTTGGATTTATCATCCTGAGTTGTTTGATACGAAACAACCCAGGGTGCAGAGTAGACATTAAGTAGCTGGGAAACCCGTGTTGACCAGTGCTCAGCACATATATTAAAATGGCTGCTCTGTTCACTCATTATGTCCCAGGTTTGGCAAGGATACAGTGGGGGCATACTGCTCATGCAGCTAAGTCCTCACATATAATATGTCACACTATGCCTTAGGGCTATAAGGCCTGCCAGAGGGGTGACTTACCATAACATATGCAGTGTAAGCTAGACTGGGAACACAGGGAATGTGCCATGTTGTGTTTGTGTTTTAGGTTTGCACCAAGGCTCTCAGCCTGCAATGCCAGTGCAGTATGCATCTAGATGTAGGGCCCCAGAGGGTGGCACTATCAGTGCTACTTCTCTCAGGGGCCTACCCTTGGTACCCTAAGCCCTGGATACCTACGTACCTTATACTAGGGACTTGTAATGGTAGCTAAAGGTGTATCCAATTAACTTCACCATGTTTTAGAGTAAGAAATCTGGCACTGGGAACCTAGTTAGCAGGATCCCAGTGCACTCCAGTCCAAGTTGTGTTCAGAAACCAGGCAAAAAGTGGGGGGTGGAACCTCAACAAGGTGCCAGTTTCCCACACCTGAACATGTGAGCATTGCTATCTAATAGTACGAAGAAGCTTCATTGGATGGTAATCACATGTCCCAGGCTCTGCAGTCAGGAGGAGAATGGCTTTCCCAGTTCTAAAAATAATTTGAAGGCCATTCAGGCATCCATTTCTGTGTGTGGTTCCTAGGAGTTGAACTCCTTCACCAGGATTCCAGGCCCAGGCACAGTCATCATGAATGGAGCCTCATACAACACAGAAGCTCAGGTGGTAGGCAATCCTAAGAGTTGGTACATTCCATCAGTAAGGTGGGTGCCATCCTCTTTCTTCCTTGCAGACACTAGGCAGAATCTGGATGATAACCTCTCTCTAATCTCTTCTCAGGATGATGTTCAACTTCTCCCAGGAATCTGTGCCTTACCTAAGAAACATACACCACCCTGCAGTCAGGGAGGCAGACACTCAGTGAATGCTCTTGTGTGTGCACACTATGAGCCTATACTAGAGGTTTGTCTTGTTTAAACATGTACTTTATCACTACTGTGATTTGGGGAGCATCAGATGTAAAACAAAGGATGGAAGCCTAGGACAGTGTGCTGTTAGTGTCTGTGCTAAAGGTTGTGGCCATTACTGAGTGGGATTTGCTTGTTATGCCCCTTCCTGCCCAAAAACAATCTGTCATGGATCCATTTTAGTTTGCCTGGTTGGAGGAGTTTAGCTTAGTATCGGCTTGAAGGCCTGCGCCCTTTTACCTAGCTAAGCATGCTCTGTTTTATTATTCAGTTTTATTCATTTTATCATTGCTTGCAGTTCTTGCATTTTAGGAGAAATATTTCTGTTTTATAATCAGTCGCCATTCTGTGAAAGCGTCATTATCAGTAATGTGCATCTTGGATTGTCACCATGTCCCTTTGTTTCACATGAAACAAGAACAGAACGTGAACATATCAGACATTTTTGTTATGGTATTGCTGATCCAAGTTTGCACACACAATCTAATGCCTAGGAACATACCCACGTCAGGATGTTTACATGGACAATAACATGGGCCTTATGAAAACACTCTGTGAGACCAAGGACTTTTCAAGGGGGTTCCATCCAGGATATTCCATCCATACTGCAGGTCACTTTCCAGCAAACTTCAGCCTTTGTGTCTCAACACTGCCTGGTTTGGAGACAGGAGGCCTACCTAGTTCTAAGGTAGCTTGGGTTTGGGCACTTCTCATGGGCATGGCATTGGCAGATTAGGTTAGTACCATGCCATGCTCTCTTTAGGGTAACCAACATGCTTTAGGGGGGAATTTGTGTATTTCTGTTTATTGCAAAATTATGAGATTGTTCATATTCATATCACTAATTCTCACAATCCTTATTTTGTCTCTTGTCATTATTCTAATCATTTCTGCTCATGTATTGTATTGTAGATTGAAGTCGTTTCAATAAATGTATTGAAAACTATCATGAATCGCCTTTCTTGCCTGTGTTTTGTAAGAGACTTAGGCCCATCTTTATAATTTTTTTGTGCCTTATTTGCATCCCTTTTTGACGCAAAAATGCAATTATATTTTGTACGTTTGCACCACTTTTGCGTCAAAAAGAGATGCAAATGCAGTAAAAAAAATATATAAATATGGGCCTTCTTGTTAACAAGAGAAAAGGGTACAACTTGTTCCACTGCAATTTTTCCCTGGGAAAATCTCAGAGTCCATGTGCTAGGCTGCCAGAAATCACCCTTACTATCTGTGCGCTGGTGAGGTGCTGCTAGAAAGCCAGAAGGATTGGGCCAACAACTGCCAACGAGTGTAGGAGTGACTCAGTCACCTTCAAACCAAAGTGCTACTGCACCTAATCCAGCAGTTTCTTGGAGATACAAGAGTCCTTACTACAAATCCTTCTTACAACACAGGCACTCTTGCAGCATGGTGCAAGAGTGCCTGTGTTGACTCGTGGCTGCCAAAAGGGTGCCAGCACAGGGAAAAGGCAGGAAAGTGCCATATTATTTTAAATACAGCACATTCCTGCCCCTTCCATGTCACACGGAGCAGCATAGCAATGTGACTTGCTGTGCTCCATGACTTTCTTATAAAAATGCCCTTTAGTTCTTCTCAGGTGATCCTGAGCCCCTTGGAGACCCATATAAACTTGGTAATGCTACTTTATATTTTGAAAAGACTCTTTATCAAACGCCATGAGAATACATTTGAACAGAGTTGTTAGTTTGGAGAGAATGCACATTTTAACTGTGTTAGCGTTTCCAAAGATTGGTAGCTGGAGCTTTTGCCATTTCTTTAGTAGCTTAATAATCTTTTACAACAGATACAGCTAATTTCGTAGCAAGAATCTTGTCAATGTTAAGCATGCTAGAAATAAATATTTTACTTCCTGACCACCAAAATTGTTGGGATTTTTCATATTGTGAGTCATTATGCCTCTCTTATCTACATTCAAAGTACCTCAACAAGGCTCCAAACTTATTAGCCAGTTGTTCAAAATGGTATGCATTTTTTCTGGTTCCCTGTTAATGACAACCAGATCATCTGTATGAAGTTCCACCTTCCTTTTGTATGCTATCCATTCAAATGGAAGAATAATGTAATAATTTGTTACTCGTTGGGCTAGGAGTTCGACTTATAAATTAAACAAAATAAGGGATAAAAGACAATACCGCCTTGTCTCCCTTTCAATGCCAATTATTTCCTATTGATTTCCATTTAGCAGAGTTCTTGCTGTGAGAGCACTGTAGAGTGCTTTACCTCTATTGATGAAAATGGGATGAATCCCAAACTTTGTTAAGCTTGCCTGTAAATATTTCCATTTGACCTGATTGAAAGCTTTGGCAGCATCAAAAGTTAAGAATGCTAAAGGAGTTTTGCCCCTCTAGTGTGCCAGTCAGCTGGTGTATAAGGTTGTGCATTTGTCTTCCCGAAAAAAGTCCTTTATCATCTATTTAGAATCTATCTAAGTATTACAAGCTTTTCTTATCAAAATTGCGAATCTTTTGACGTGAGCATGACTGATCAGTTCGGTTAACTTGCTCTACCCACTTTTTTGTTCAATAGCAAATTACGTTCTAAATATGTCAGGTTTGTTTTTTCAAAGAATGTAATACATGCACAGCCTAAGATATTCCTTTACATTTTTCTGTCTTTTCTTAGTGCAAAACGTATTCATTCACATTCTAAAACATACAATTATCTGCAGACTATCTACCCCTAATAAAGATGCTGCTACACTTGTTCTGAAAATTATTCCTTGGCTGGCTAGAGGTTCTTGAGGACTAAAATGTTTTTGGGAAATTTTCCCCGCATGCTACCCACTCCATTAAATCTTCCTTTTGGGAAACCTCCTCAGTTTTCAGCACCTGCCTCTGACGGTTCCAAATTCAAACTCTCCCTAATTACCTTGCTTCTATTTTATCTCCGTGTCTCTATCTACATTTCCTCACCTCACTTTCCATTTTTTGGAATCTTAAACTTTATTTACTTGAGTCTTCTACTTCCTCCTTTTTTTCTTGTGTTATACATTTCATTCTTCCACATGATTTTCAACATCACAAGAAATATTAACTAGACTTTAGCACCCAGGCTTTGAATCTCTTCTGATTCTCTTCCCAGAGATTATTTCTCCCTTCTGTTGGTAGACATACATCTGACCTTATAATACATGAAATACCATTGTGAGAAATTGTCCCCCTCTTTAGAGCACTTGTGAGGATTAGATCTTTATTAGAATATGTGTGGGAGTAAATAAATATTTTCATCAGCTTCTTTCAGTATTGGGTTTAGTCTAAAGGGGTACCCTTTGAGTCACACATTCTAGGGTAACAAAAGCAAACAAACACAAATGATGGCTGGAACGCAGAACCCAACAAACATTCACCCCCAGTCACAGATCTGGGTTTAATCAATCATATTTTTTGTTCACCATGTCACCCCAGTTTGTACCCAGCCATATGCAAATCAGTCATGACCCTGTTCCAACTGGGAGCAGTCCAGCCTAAACTGCCAGGCCAGGCCCTCCCTGGACCAGAAACAAGCATCCTGGGAAGAGTTTCAGGGTATCACCATTCATCAGCCAGGCTATCTTGACTTCAGTGGCATAGCGAGCCTGGGACCCATGTCTTGGCATACCAAACACACTTAGGGATACAAGAGCAAACAAACACAAATGATGGACAAAATGCACAACAAATCAAACATTCACTCCCAGTCACATATCTGGGTTTAATCCATATGCAAATCAGTCTTAACCCAGTTCACCATGGTAATAGTCCAGCCTGAACTGCCAGGCCAGGTCCTCCCTGGACCGGAAACAAGCATCCTGGGATAGGTTTCAGGTATCACCTGTCATCAGCCAGGCTACCTTGAATCTGCAGCACACACAAAAGTGCCAAATCACAATTAGTGAGTTTATGTGCAGGAAGGGGCACCTTTCCCAACATAAACAATCACAACCCCCAATACAGACATCCTTGCATAATGGTTCAAGGATGCCAGCGTTGGCGCTGGCAGCTAAATTTAGAGCCAGAGAAGGGGACAACACAGGGGTGCACCGTATTAAATTAAATACGGTGCATCCCTGTATTATGAAAATGATGGAGCACAGTGCTGCCAATTTTTGCGCAGCATTGCACTCTGTCATTTTCCCATAAATATAGGCCTTGGTGTGCAATTTGAGATCACTTTTACCAAATAAATTCTTTGTATATTTGGCCCTTACTCTGCTGAAGAACGTTGTCAGAAATTAGGAAATATTCTTAAAAAAGGAGGAAGGCTGCTCTCTCTACTAGGTTTAATCATTTCTTACTTCAGATGCAGTGATGTGTACGATCTAATCTGGTTCCCAATAGCTCTAACATCTTTGTTTTAAATAGATCAAATGATAGTGGGCAAAGGTAATAATATAAACAATAGGCCAGTTGGACAGAGATATATATTGCTCGGTGAAATCACAGGAGATTAAGCGGATTCACACTTCACTAACAGTGTTCTTCTGTTAATGAATGAGCCCAGGCAGATCAAAGACTAGAATTTAGATGTAAATTTCACTTACAATCTCAAATTTCGTATAGCAACCACACGTTTCTTCTCGATAGATAAAATGACAGGGGGCAGTGAAGTATGCAAATCTTCAAATTTTACCAGTGAAGAATAAAAATATGCGTGGGGATACCCTAAGTCTCCCTGCTTCCTATTAAAGCTGAGAGTTAAAAAAGTGAAGAGTGCTTACCATAGAGGAAAGACAAAATGGAAGACTCACCAAGGGCCACATCGTAAGCTCCTCTTTATGAGGCTCATAAAGCTGAATAAATAGGGAATCTTGTGGTCAAAAATCCTACTATAAAGCACTAATGAGGGGGCAGAAGTCACCTTTAATGTTGGAGTCCCTCTGGCTCATGTTGTTGAAGTACTGTGAATAACAGGTATGTTATTCTTACCAATGAAGGCAGCACTTCCAGTTGCAGTGAGGGGTACAGAACCTTTTGAAAAGGCCTTATCTTTGGTGGAAGGCTCCTTTCTAGCAGTACGGTAAGAGCTAATGGATTTTAGCTCAGAATACGAAGTTATACTCAAGTTCCCTCAAAATATTTCAGCTGCTTTCTGAAATTGTAATGCCCGTATTTTTTGCTTTTTCCTTCTTCGTCAGTGTAGTAGAATTTGGGGGCATATTTATACTCCGTTTGCGCCGAATTTGCGTCGTTTTTTTCGACGCAAATTCGATGCAAAACTAACTCCATATTTATACTTTGGCGTTAGACACGTCTAGCGCCAAAGTTCATGGAGTTAGCGTCATTTTATTACGTGAACACCTTCCTTGCGTTATTGATATGCAAGGTAGGCGTTCCCGTCTTAAAAAATGACTCCGATGCATATGCGTCGTATTTATACTCCCGGGCAAAAATGACGCCCGGGAGTGGGCGGGTCTAAAAAACCCTCATTAGCGCCGGATTTTAGAGCCTGGGTCAGGGCAGGCGTTAAGGGACCTGTGGGCTCAGAATGAGCCCAGAGGTGCCCTCCCCTGCCCCCAGGGACACCCCCTGCCACCCTTGCCCACCCCTGGAGGACACCCAAGGATGGAGGGACCCACCCCAGGGACATTAAGGTAAGTCCAGGTAAGTATTTTTTTTTTTTTTTTTTTTGTGGCATAGGGGGGCCTGATTTGTGCCCCCCTACATGCCACTATGCCCAATGACCATGCCCAGGGGACAGAAGTCCCCTGGGCATGGCCATTGGGCAAGGGGGCATGACTCCTGTCTTTGCTAAGACAGGAGTCATTTCAATGGGGGATGGGCGTCGTAAAAAAATGGCGCAAATTGGGTTGTGGCGATTTTTTTGCCTCAGCCTGACTTGCACCATTTCTGGACGCCCATACGCCATTTTCCCCCTACGCCGGGGCTGCCTGGTGTACGTAGTTTTTTTTAACGCACACCAGACAGCGGCGGCGGCTAACGCCAGCTAACGTCATTGAATAAATACGGCGCCCGCATGACGCTTCAGAATGGCGTTAGCCGGCGCTAATATTTTTGGCACAAAACTGCGTTTGCGCAGTTTTGCGTCAAAAAGTATAAATTTGGCCCTTGATTTCTCCCTTTTCAAGATGGGCATTGATGATTTACATTGAAATAGTGTGGCTAGGTGTTTCTCTAAGCTTGGAGTTTCAGGTAGGGGCAGAAATGAAGTCAAATGAATTAGATACCACAAGTAGAATGACTCTGTAAGTGCAATGCCTCTCCCTGCTGGTACTCAAGGACGACCAATGTGAGCTATAGGAGCATCGTGTGCAGTGGTGTGTGATGCTCTCTCGGTGGCTGTTTGTGGAAACATCAGCAGCATAGGCTGCAACCGCTACTTTTCTGATTTGCTGTCGACTAATGGTGAACAATACTACTGCTTCTGTTCATTAAATTATTAAATTTTTTGGGAGTGTCCGGGGGAGGGGTTTGCAGGTGTTGCTAAGTGTTGGCAAAAATAAGATGTTGGTAATCTTTGATCCAAGGGATACAATTCAGGAAGTGTTCCTCTTTCATTAAAAATAGTCAATGACAACAGAGTGGAACTAGAAGTATTGAGTATTGCTGGCAAGGCAATAGAAAGTTACAACCTAAACTGAGCACAAAAGATAAATAGAGAATACGTGAAGCACAAAAGTGAAAGAAATAAAACTAGATAAGTGAAGATGGACGAAAAGTAGAAGTATTGGCGAGCCAGGCCAGGAAACTGCAGCCCCATTTGCTTCAGGGCTACTTTCTTAGCAGAGACGGTTATGTTCATGCACTATGGATGAGGTTAGCAACCTCGAGTGGACAATGATGTGGAATCGCCACCGCGGCTGAAAGGAGCCACAGTGGCAAATTGCTGCCCTTTTAACTCATTCAATAAGCAGTGACAAATGACACTATTCTGCCTCTCTCCCTGAACAGTGTCTCCTTGTCACAGAACCCTCATCTCATCAGTGAGATTTATGTCACCATTTTGACTACTAAACTAATCAAAACTCTATTTAGGTTTCATACTCAATTGTTTTTGAAATGATACCAGTCATTCAGAAAACACACACTTGTAATAGGATACACCAAAATGTAGGCAGAAATATATTTTTGCAAATGTATGACATTTTCTTGACAGAGGCAATTAATGTTACTGCAAGACACAGCCATCTGCTTACATTCGAAATGCAGCCGTTCGCTTGAATATGCCAAATAATAGGAAACAAAAGAGAAACATATATTTATAGGAATGTGCTTTTAGTTCTAACAAATGAAAGCTGTATGATATCCAAATGAACTCACAATTGTTATGCTGCAGGCATACATCAGTGCGTTATTTTGTGAGGTTATGAGGTTATTGCATATACAAACATATTTACAATTTTACCTGATAATACTTAAGACCTTGTTTGATAAAGAATTGTTTTTTGGGCATGATGTAGCGTTTGAAGGACAGGCTACAAATGTGATGGATAGTCAGTTAGCCCTATTACATCTGCCGTGGTATAAAATGCATTTGTAATACGGTAGGTGAGATAATGGTCATTATTTTGATGTAGTATCCGATCAACTAAGCTACAAGTCAGGCCTTTATTACTTTTATTGATTGTATATGATGACTGGTAATTGGTATTTATTTGGTAGAGCAGCCTAGATTTTATAGTTGCACAACAGATTTTCTAAATCGCTAAATGGGCCTAGAAATGGTTTTAGAATTGCTATTTAGAAGGAACGTGTTTGGGTGTCTCTTCCAAATAGCAATTCTGATGTATCAGCGTTTTGCAACCATAAACTGTACTGAAAACATTGAAACGTTACCAGCTCCCAAGTTAGGGTGGTAACGGATTCTCAAAGGGGAAGAGGCCGCCTTTGGACCTCTTCCCCTTTGTGAATCTTGACAAAGTTTCATGGAGAGTTGTCAGTGATCCAGGGGAGAAAAGCCAGCTCTTAGTGAAACTGTTTAAAAACACAGTCTTGTTTCCTTTAAGGAAAACCGACTGTCGTTTTTTCCAATTAATTTTATTTTGTTTAAAAAAAAGTAAAGCATATGAACATTGAAAAATCCCGAAACACTTCACTTTAACATCACACATGTCTCTAAGCAAACAGAAACATATTGGACCTTACCCTCCTCTCACTTCCCTTCCCCAGGTGAGCCTTTCAACTCATTCTACTTGCTAATTGGTAAGTCCAAAAGATCTCATAGCTTTATGGCATCTATATTCAAATCCTTTTTCTGATAAGTGATCTAACAGAGTTTGCCACTGGGTGTCATATTTGTGGCCGATTTTGTTGATATGTCAAATTTTCCTTAGCCAACAAAAAACACTTCTTACCAGCCCATTCATGCACTGTTCAAATGACCAGTGATTTTTACTTTATTGCCAATAGTTTATTTGCTGGCAAACATCAAAGTGGATAACTCACCATCCCCTCAATGTGGCTAAGGACCTATTTCCAAATAATCATCAGCCTAGGGCATGCCCACCAAATATTTAATGCATCTTCCTCTTGACCACAGCTCCTTCCACAGAGACCATCAGTTGTACCAAATATCTGATTCAAATGTATAGGAGTAACGTGCCACACCTTTATATTCAAATACATCATCTCTCCTTTTTTTAACACATTTACACATTCACCCAAAGCTTTTACCAAGGGTTCAGGGGAATTTGGTTGCCTAGATTTTGGTGCCATTTCTTCCGTCCTCTTAGTGGGTTGGTAGCTGTTTCTTCATCATTAGATAAAGGACCCAATGCTGTTAATGGGAAGTGGTGGGTAGCTACTTCTATACTACTAGGGTAAAGGGCCTTGTGTCGTAATTCAAAAGTGCCTGGGTAGCTGCTTCTCTACTCTTTGGGTAAGGATCCAATTTCGTAATTGGATGTATCATATATCATCAGTCCCCGTGCTTTAAAATCTAACTGACATTGATAAAAGTATTTGATTTCCTCCTCTTAAAATAGATCTGCTAGCATTCTGCACCCGTTTTCCGACCACCTTTCAAAGTTGCCTTTCCTCAGTTCCCGTGAGACATCTGAGTTGCCCATGAGCGCAGTGAATGGATAGAGGTGGATGGTCAATGCCCTCTTCTCTATAACTGAGCCCCAAACCTCTACTGTCTGATTCAGTACCTCAGAATAGTAACTCAACTGGGGCCTAGCATATTTGTGCAACCAAGGTATGGTCCATGGGGCGCCACCCACCTCTACTGCATCCATGTGTATCTAGTGCTGCTCCGTTGCATACAGCGATTTTGTAATATTTTTCCCAACCTCTCAGACCTATTAAATACTTTGAGTATTTTCAATAAAATGTATGCTATCTTTCCAGCCAAGATAAATACATCAATGGCCTTCTGCAATGGTTGAATATCCTTATGGGGATGCTTAACTGAAAAATCCTCAAATATGTAAAGTAATCTGGGTAATGTATTCTACTTCATCACCGCTATTCTGCCAAGCCATATTATGAAGAGGCTTCACTATTTACGTAAGTCATTAATTATGATGTTGAAAAGTCTGGGGTAATTTGCTTCAGTCAGTGCTTTGATGTAATATTGGGATGTATTTAAAAAATGTTCTGTTTCATTAAAGACAATGACAGACATGATGGTCTGCTGACCTTTGCAGATCACCATCCCTGTGATTGTGGCAATTGTAGGGAGTCACACATTACGACCTGTGGCTTGCCTATTGAATATAAAAATCAGACATAGATCAGTTAGCAAAGTCAAAAGTAAGCAGTTGGTACCTAGAAAGGAAAAGCAAACAGACATATCACAAATGCATTGTCATAATTACCCTCCAAAGTTTAGGTCAGCACACAGGTTCATTCTTCGTCTTCAGGACATCAGTCAAATCACCATTAGTCAGAACTCAGCTCCGGGGCAAAAAGGGGCACTTCCCTCATAAGGAGGTAAAGTGTAAAATAGGCAATCTAAGGACGAGGATGGTTCTTAAGCAAACCAATAAGTCACCAAACAGAGTGACAATGTTGCTGGATAAAATCAATAGCATTCCCTAACCCACCTAAATGGTTCCCCGTGTCATGGGTTTTTATCCCTTTTTCATTGTACATTCCCCTAAAATTCTATTGGACATTTGTTATATCCCACTATTTTTAACCTATCAGGAAACACATTGTCATTTATCTTTCACCCCATATCATTTTACAAGTCTCTCATTGGTTCTCCTGTCCGATGTCTTCAGAGGTGGCACATCCGGTATGATTTCATCTTTCTGTAATTCTTTGCACATCTTTTGGTCAGTAGCTCCATTGCCTTCACCGGTTTGAATGACCTTGTACATTACATTAATCTACACTGTTTTATTTTGTTTAATATCAACCTACAAGCAATGAAGAATGCATGAGAACGGATCTAGTATGGTTACATTTGGCTTCTAGTTTGAACAAAACAAGAGGTCATGTCCTTTTGCGAGTCAGCACACTGCAAGATAGGAAAAATGCATTTAATATGAGAGCCAAGCAGCTAAGCTTCGCTCATGCTAACTTAAGGCCTACAAGGATTTCAGCACAAATTCAATAACACAATGATTAATGATTAGTATAGAGCTTATTCAATATAACATTCTAAAAACATTTTAGTCATCATTATTAGTCCACGTATACATTGGCTGCCACTCCCCGTGGTCACATTTCAAGTGCGCGTTTGAGCAAAATCACTACATCTGTTTCTATATGGCATTATCACATATTAATTCATAAACATTCTATGTTAATATAGATTATATAAGCTACGCTCTCTCACACCCATAGCGTCTCTCTTCTCCAAGACGACAGCAGCAACCATAGTTAAAATATAACATGTAAAGAACATGTACAGGAATGTTAAATGAGTTGTAACTTTAAAATTTTGTTCTAGTAGGTCTAGTGCTGTTCTACACACAACAAAATCAAAGAAGCAGGCTGTGGTGGCATGCAATGCCAACCAAAATACAAGTGAATAAAAAAATACAATGAAATGCAAACGTATTACAGCATACCTTTATTCTGCCATAGAAGGTGTCTTGATTTCAAAAGTGGTGAATTTGATCAGTAAAGCATATATTTAAAGTAATTGCACTATTTGGATCTCTGACATAATAAACTGTTATTCAGTCACTGAAGGGGAGTCATAAAATCATGCAGGTCTTTGGACGGTGAGCTACTTCACAATTATAGGGTATTCTGGGGTTTTGGTTAGAAGGTTGTATCAGTTATTGTGTATTAAGACACACACTGATGACAGATAAAAGCAGATTCAGGCCGACTAAAAACACGCTTGCAGAAGGTCAACCGTACAGTGAAAGCTGGCAATAAGAAAGATTGTGCTATATATTAACGTCAACACCTCAGCTAGTAAAGGAATGGAGCCAGAGGTGAGTGATGTGGTATATCTTGTCATGTGATGGTATGCATCTGGGTCTATGGCTACATGGCTTCGCAATGTAGGCTTTAGGTTTTGAGATCTTGCAGTCTTAGCTGCTCTAATCCACACTTTAGAAAACCTAGGAAAAGTTACAAGAAACCCACTGCTACTATGTCGTCATATAGCATTAGTAATATATTCCCTTTATTAAATGATGCGTTTGACGCATGGATGTCATATAGGTTAGGGACCTTCCAATTCAAGAGTTATGCCATCGCAAAATATTATTAAAACTCGTGGCATTTCAGATAAATGAAAAATATATCTCTGTTAAGCATATATTTATGTACAACAGCAACAAAATTGTCTTGAAAGCGACAACAATGAAAAACGCTATTCTGGATCAAAAACTCTAGATATTTGTTCTTAAGTGTTATAACAAATTAATTGCCAATTTATGAGTGGCTGGCCATTCAGAAATGTTTTACAAGTTCACTGGCAAAGGCCAATTGTTTTTAGAATAAATGAAACTGAGTGTGCACTGCAAACTGCATTTATTTCATTCTGCAGGTGCCCCCCAAAACATTGAGGACAAGCACTCTGGCTGTAATCTGAGGGGAATGAAGGTTTCAGGGTACCAGCTGCAAGGCAGGTTGTGAGGTGGCGGACAAACTGTCTAACCAAATGCTGCTGCGTGCAGAAATTCAAGTTCTGTGCCTCCAACAAGTGTTTTAAGGAGCATTTATGAAAATTATGTGTTTCTTTAACATTGAGAGTTCCTGCACCTCGGGGTTTGAGGGAGCCTTACAGATAACCCCATTTATCACATTGCAAATAAGCAGAATAGAACATTCTGGGTAATTGGTTGTGCAGCTGAAGTATGGCTCTTCCATACAACCTATTAAGAACATCATAAGTTATAATGCTTATTTGGTATCTCAATCTTAGGATTTAAATGTAGGGAAGATTAGCATAGAATGTTATACAGATATAATGTAGGTGATTTCTGAAAGTGAGAAGGGATGATTTTGTTTGAATGTCAAGTTGTAGAGAGTTCCAGGTGGTAGCTGTGGCTCGAGTGTAGCAGTGCTTCTGGTCAAACAAAGCTTTAATTTCTTCTACTTCCCTTCTTGGGAATTTCAGCTTCGGAGACCTCTTTCATCATCTTAAATTGAAAGACAATAAATAATATGGATTTCTCAAGGTGAATGCCTTTGCAAGTGTTCTAGCATAATTTGAAACCAATCCTCAATTTTTTGTAAGCAAACAGAGGTCACACAATATGAGTGTGATGTGGTTACATGTTTGGAACTATATTCAGCCCAATTGAATGTTGTCTAAGTAGCACAGGTGTGGCCTCTGGAGCAACACTTATAATATCATTTCGAAAGCCCACTCTGGATTCAGTAGCTTGAACCAATGTTCTAAAGTGGTGTCAGGAGAAGGGTTAATTCATTTTTCTGAGAGAGGAAAAGTAGAAGTCTGAAAGTGGAAATTCACTGGTTTGAATGCCTGGTTGTTGTGTATGAGGGTCAGGGGAGAATCCAATGTAAACTGAAATATTTTTACAGTGAGGGAGAGTTGACGTTTCAATAGCTCTATATTTGTGCCCAAGGACAAGAGCCAAGAGAGTGTTTCATCTTTGGAGTCTTTATTGCCTTTCCATAACAGTCATGTCTGTAGATGTTTCATTCACTAAATATCTGGAACACCACATCTTTCCAAAGACTGGGTGACAGTGGAATGATGTCTGAGAGGTGATGGACCACAAAGGTTGACTTACCTGGGATTGTTCATATTGACAGGGACTCATTCCCAAATCAGGGTTGCACTGCCTTGCTTGGAAAGCGAGGTGCTTAGACCGCACATCACCTGTGCTTGCTCCAACAGGATGAACAATGGCAGTTACAGAATGGAAAGCGAGCCAGCCCCCACCATCTCGATGCGACCCACAGACTGACCAGAAGAATCCAAAGCAAGGGAAACCTAGTAACTACACAGGCTTTCCTCCTGTTGCAACCTGTTGCATTTGTATGGAAAATGGCGCACAACTGTGCCTATGCAGTTGTGCCTCATTTTTTTAGCACAAGCTAATGCCATTCCATAGCGCCAGCCATGCGCCAAATTCAAGTAATGACGCATGATGGCACTAAGGAATGGCTAGCATTAAAAAAAAGATACTAGCCGGAGGGGTGGCGTTGGTGGGAATGGCTCTAGTGGGTCAGAAATGACGTTAGGCTAGTTGGCGGTAACATTTCTGCAGCCACAAGCATGACTCCTGTCTAGGTATAGACAGGAGTCACCCCATCACCCCAATGCCCACCACAGAGGACCAGTGTCCCCTGGGCAAGCCCTACATACTCAGTGCCAGGCAGAGGGCCCCATGTAAGGGGCCCCGAATGGCGGTAAAAAAAACACATATATCCCCCCTGCTGTAGTGTCCCTGTGGTCTGGGTGGTGGTGTTACTGGGGGTTGGGGTGGGCGTCTTTGTGCCTATTCCCTGGTGTTCCACCATGGAAATGGGCCTACCTGCACTACAGTGCCTGATCTGACACATGCATTAAATAATGGTGCTAAGCGGGCTTAGCGCCATTATTCAGGTCTGCGTCCTCCTTGCACGTCGTCTCTGTGCCAGGAGGTAAATATCGTGCTAGCTGGTTAGGATGTTGGAATGTTGGCAGCCCTGCTGCCCAGGAGGCCACCGCCAGCACCAGCCCAGCTGCCCAGGAGGCCACCTCCAGCACCGCCCAGCTGCCCAGGAGGCGACCGCCACCAGCCCTGCTGCGCAGGAGGCCATCGCCAACACCAGCTGCCCAGGAGGCGACCGCCATCATCCCCGCTGCCCAGGAGGCCACAGCCGTCATCCCTGCTGGGACAGAGAGGACCGCTGAACAGGGCACCGTCGTCTAAAGCAACGCTGAACAGGGCACCGCCGTCTCAAGCACCGCTGAACAGGGCACCGCCGCCTCAAACACCGCTGGCCCATGAGAGCCAAGGGCAATGACGCTACTGAGTCCGTCACAAGCAGGATGAAGCACTCTGGGCACAATGCCCCCTCCAGAACCAGTGGAGACTGTCATCCACTACCTCTGTCCTTAGCAGGATGAAGTACTCTGGACACCATGCCCCCTCCAGAACCAGTGGAGAGATACATCCACTACCTCTGTCCTTAGCAGGATGAAGCACTCTGGGCACAATGCCCCCTCCAGAACCAGTGGAGACTGTTATCCACTTGAGAGACTGTGGCTTTGCACTCCCCAGGATTGAACAGTGGGCAACCAACGCACCGTAGAGACTTGAGAGACTGTGGCTTTGCACTCCCCAGGATTGAACAGTGGGCAACCCACCCACTGTAGAGACTTGAGAGACTGTGGCTTTGCACTCCCCAGGATTGAACAGTGGGCAACCCACCCACTGTAGAGACTTGAGAGACTGTTGCTTTGCACTCCCCAGGATTGAACAGTGAACAACCCACCCACTGTAGAGACTTGAGAGACTGTGGCTGTGAACTCCCCAGGATTGGACAGTGGGCATGTGGCCCTCTCGTGGATTTGGCATCGTGCACTCAACCGGCTGAGGTGCCCCTCCTTTCCCTCCCCCTGAGGTGCCTGTTTTGTTGCTCTCTGATGCCCCTGCAGTGTTCTCTCCGTCATAGTCGGGGATCTTGTGTGGGCCTCGCCCATACCATGTGGGCCCAGTGTTCCACGGACTTAATTGAAGCACTACCTGGACTACTATGCTTGGTGTATATTTTGTTAATGCTGTATATATATATTTTTGCCTACTTGCTTTTAATATATTACAATGGTTACACTCATTTTCTTTTGTCTTTGCATTCTTCTGGGGAGGTTGGGGGGTGTAACTGTGATGTATTAATATGTATTAGTGTGTGTGTTGTAGTGGGTGAGGGTGGGGGTGTTGCGTGTTGCGTGTCCCTGTTTTTTCCGTTCCCCTGTGTCATAGGTGCAGTACTCACCGTGGTCTTCGCCGCCGGCGTTTGTGCTCCTGGTAGAGGAGCAGGAAGACTATCGCAGGGAGAATTTGGAGTTCCGGATCCATGGTGTCCTAGTTCCTCGTGGGGTGTGTAGAGGTGAGCGTTTTCCCTTCGGAATCCTGTTTCCTCCGTATTTTTATCTGCGGTGAATCCGCCCCGGAAAAGGTGGCGGATTGGTAGGTTGTGATCCTGTGTGCGGTATTTTGTCCACTGCTTGTCTGTTGGCGGTGACCGCCGTGCTGTTTGTTTGTACTGCCGTGGCGGTCGGAGTGTTAAAGTGGCTGTCTTTGTTGGTGGTTTCCACCACAGTCGTAATTGCAACATTTTTACCGCCGCTTTAACACTGACCGCCAGGGTTGTGATGACCACCTTTATGTTATTAATTCAGTTTTGCTTCTTTTTGTGCTTCTAATTATTAACCAGTGTGCAAGAAATAACTAATTTTGGCAAATGCCCTATGAATCACATGATAGTATTGGCCACCACAATTTCAGATTTGTGCTAATAATTACTATTCATAGACTGAGGCCCATATGTATGGATGGTTAGTGTTGCTTAGCACCATTTATTTTGGCGCTTAAATAGCGCTAACCTAACTCCACATTTATATTGTAACACCGGACCTGTCTAGCGTCAAAATATTGGAGGTAGTGCCATGTTTAGGATGCGCAAACCCATCTTGCGTCAATGAGATGCAAGGTATGCGTTCCCATCCTAACCAACATTCTGGTTGCATGTTGGTGTGTCTGCATGTGTGTGATGCTTGCGTGAGTGCCTGTGGGATGTGTGGTACTTATGTTTGCCTGAGCTTCCCTTGTGTGTTGATGTGTGTGCATGCTGGTCTAGAGGTGTGCTTGGGATAGGCTGGGGTACAGGGGATTGGGTCTGGGACAATGGTTACCATCAGTGCTGAGGCCAGAGTCTGAAAAGCTCGCTGAAGGGCCGCCTTACCAGAATGAATGCCCTCCAGGAATGCATTTGTTTGTTGCAACTGCCTTTCTACACCCTGGATGGCATTCAAAATGGTAGACTGCCCAACAGTGAGGGACCTGAGGAGGTCAATGGCCTCCTCACTGAGAGCAGCAGGGGTGACAGTGGCCGGGCCTGAGGTGCCTGGGGCGAAGGTGATGCCCACCCTCCGGGGTGAGCGGGCACGGGGCTAAGGCTGAGGGGCTGCTGGGAGTGCGGTGCTGGAAGGGGGGGTGGAGGCTGTGCCTGTAGACAGGGAGCTCCCATCAGAGTCGTCACTGGTCTCAGCTCCTGTCCCCGCCGTGGAGCTCCCCTCGCCCTCCGTCCCACTGGTGAAGTCTGATTCCGTACTGTGGCCCTCCATGGCCATGTGGGATGCAGCCCCCTCATGCTCCGGTGCCACTGCTCCTCCGCCTGATAATGCTAATGCACACAAGAACAGGGAGACCACAAAAAGGGGACGACGACAGAAGAAAGTCGTGTTAAGTGCATGCATTACCGCTACCGTTGGCGGACACGACAGACACAGAAGCCCCCTGCACTACGCCGTGCTCTTGGGCTCCACTGTTCAATTCCTGGGAAATGGCCTACTAGGCTATGGACAACATCTGCACACATGGATGACACAGGGGCATGACTAGGTGTAGTTGGCACTCTAAAGAGGTGGGGTGGGGTGCCACATGGCCTGCCTTATGGAGGGACCTTGCCTACGGGACTCACCCTGGTGTAGGGAAACCCACAGCCCACCTCCCCCACCCAGACCCCTCCACTGCGTGCAAAATCAGCAGCTTGAGAGTGTACTCACCCCCTTGTGCCTGCTGTGATGCCCTCAAGTGCCCATCCAACTTCGGGTACGCCACCGCCAGGATCCTAAACATCAGGGGGGTTATGGTGCGACGGGCACCCCTCCCACATTGGCAGGCCATCCCCAGCTGAGCCTCCACCGACTTCTTGATCCAGCGGCGAATGTCCTCCCATCTTTTCCGGCAGTGGGTGCTCCTTCTGTGGTAGACCCCCAGGGTCCGGACGTCCTTGGCGATGGCACGCCAAATATATTTTTTCTGGTTGGCGCTGACCTACATGATTTGTACAGGGGGAAGAGAAACTTATTACCAACTGCATATCACAGTCATTGGCCCCCATCCCTACCCTTGCCATGTGGCACATGCACTCACCATCGTTTCATGCATGCCGCACTCTCCCCCCTTCCTTCTTACATCCACCCCTCTCCACACAGGCATAGCCCATACAGCATGCTCCCAGTGTACTTACCTGTTTGTCTGTAGGACCGTAGAGTAGCGTGTACTGGGGGGGACCCCATCCACGAGTTTCTCCAACTCCTCCAATGTGAAGGCAGGGGCACTTTCCCCAGACACTCGAGCCCTTGTCTCTTCCAAACCGAGGTCGCAGCAGCACTTGCAGTGTAGGTCGTCTCCTGTCGAAGATCAGGTATTGAGTGATTGAATAGAGAGAAAATGGCGGTCACGTCCGCGGCGGTGCGCACCTTCATCGCCGGTGTACATCGTCATTGGCTCCTGGGACCCATAGGGTCCAATGTTAACCAATGCAGCATTGCGCCGCAGTCTTCGACCGCCTACCGCAACGGTGTACAACGCCAGCGCAGTTACCTCACATCCCATTGTCCCACTTTAGAGGTCAGGCAGCCGCCATTTCAGGGCCCCACATGGCTTCATTTTCAACTGCGTCACACATACCTAGGCCTAGACTCAACACACATACAGGCCACTTTTTAGATTATGATTGGTGTTCTGTGTAAGCTGTGGGTACGTACCTCTGAGTTGGTTGATTCTGTGCGCGCTGTTGTCCTTCATAGGCACCGTCCGTTGGGACATGGGAGGAGATGGCGGCATCCTCTGGTGTACAGACCATTGGTGGACCTGTCGACAATGGAGGAAAGACATGTGATCATCACATACAGGCTTGACCGTGCCACAATCCAGGAACTGTGTACCCAGTTGGAACCAGACCTGATGTCAGCTATCCGCCATCCCACAGGAATCCCCCTCAAGTGCAGGTGCTGTCAGTGCTCCATTTCCTTGCAAGTGGGTCATTTCAAACAACAGTGGCCATAGCATGAGGGATGTCCCAGCCTATGTTTTCCAACGTGTTGTCCAGAGTGTTGTCTGCCCTGCTGAAACACATGCGGAGCTACATCGTTTTCCCTCAGGTGGAGGATTTGCCTACAGTGAAAGGTGATTTCTATGCCCTTGGACATATCCCCAACATCATAGTTGCCACTGATGGGACACATATGGCTTTGGGCCCCCCCCACAGGAGTGAACCGGTGTACAGAAACCAGAAGAGTTATCATTCGATGAATGTACAGATGGTATGTTTGGCCGACCAGTACATCTCCCATGTGAATGCCAAGTTCCCTGGCTCAGTGCATGACGCCTACATCCTGCGGAATAGCAGAATCCCTTATGTGATGGGTCAACTCCTGAGGCACCGTGTGTGGCTATTAGGTGAGCACCTGGAAGCAAGACAGTGGGAATGGTTGTCTGAGTCTGGGGTTATCCCTACAGGTTAGTGTGTGTCTAACAGTTGTCCCTCGCCATTTACAGGTGACTCTGGTTACCCCACCTGTCATGGCTACTGACCCAAGTGAGGAATCCCTGGACAAGGGCAGAGGAATGCTACAATGAGGCCCATGGGCAAACTAGGAGGGTGATCAAGCGGACCTTCGGCCTCCTGAATGCCAGGTTCTGGTGCCTCCATATGACAGGTGGATCCCTATTCTATTCACCAAAGAAGGTGTACCAGATCATCGTTGCCTGCTGTATGCTTCACAACTTGGCTTTGCGACGACAGGTGCCTTTTCTGCAGGAGGATGGTCCAGATGGCGGTGTTGTTGCAGCTGTGGAGCCTGTGGACAGTGAAGACGAGGAAGCAGAAGAAGAAGACATGGACAACAGGGATTCAGCAATATTTCCAGTGAAACACAGGTAAGAATACAAACCTGCCCACTACATGTACTTTAACACTACTACCTCTCTACTATTTGTTGTTTTCACCCAGTGTATAGTCACTGAGTTGTCACTTTCCCTTACGATTTCACAGATGTGGGTCCTACAGTGTGACATCTGCTTTGTTTCCTCATGGACTAGAGCTGTGTGACATAGGTATGTTGACATTACATTTGAAAGAGCATTTTGACACTGTAATTGCTAATACACTATTTCGAAATCACAGACTGACTCCAGATTGTTTTGTGCTTTAAGGGTGTTTATTTTAGTGCTCAAAATTGGAGGGGGTAGCAAAACGGTGAGGGGTGATGGCGGAGGAATGTCCATGGCAGAGTCCAGTCTATTAGTCTCGCAGGTGCATTGCCCAAATGGGCATAGGAAGTGGAGCTGGGGTAGTTTAAGGATGGACAGGGTGACAAAGTGGGACAGTAGGATGACAATTAGGGTGGTCTCATTTCTTGGCGGGGGTCTTGGCATCGTTCTCTGCCTTTGTCCTGGATCTCAGGGACTGTTTGCGAGGTGGTTCTCCCTCTGCAGGGGGTGGGGTGCTGGTGTGGTGGTCCTGTGGCGCTGCCTCCTGTCCACTAGCGCCGGCGGAGGTGGTGGGCAGTTCATCATCCCTGCTTGTGTCAGGGGCCCCTTGTAGTGCCACAGTGTCCCTCCTGGTGATGAGTACTTCCTTCAGCACCCCTATGATGGTGCCCAGGGTGGAATTGATGGTTCTGAGTTCCTCCCTGAAGCCCAAATACTGTCCCTTCTGCAGGCACTGGGTCTCCTGAAACTTGGCCAGTACCGTTGCCATTGTCTCCTGGGAGTGGTGGTATGCTCCCATGATGTTGGAGAGGGCCTTGTGGAGATTGGGTTCCCTGGGCCTGTCTGCCCCCTGTCGCACAGCAGCCCTCCCAGTTCCCCTGTGTTCCTGGGCCTCCGTCCCCTGGACTGTGTGCCCACTACCATTGCCCCCAGGTCCCTGTTGTTGTTGGGGTGGTGGGTTAGCCTGGGTTCCCTGTAGTGGTCGACACACTGCTGATTGACGTGTCCTGGGGACGGAGGTATGGGCCCGCTGGTTGGGTGCTGTGATGGCGTTTCTAGAGGGGGGAAGCTCTGTGGTGGCCTGTGACTGGGTGAGGGGAACCGACTGTCCTGAGGTCCCCGATGGGCCGGGCTGGTCATCTAGATCCAGTTGGACAGAGGTGCTGTCATCACTGTGGGCCTCTTCTGTTGGTGGTGTGGACATGTGTGGACCCTCCTGTCCGGTGACATTGGGTAGGGGTCATGCAGAGGTATAAAAGGATGTTTATTACATCTGTGTGTGCCATGGTGTGCAATGGGTTGGTGACCGTGTACCCCAGTGCTTGCATTCCTGTGTGGGACCTTGTGTGATGATGTTTTAGGGGTGTGTATGGGTATGTGCAGCGGCCATGCTTTAGTGATGGGTGTCCATGCTTTGTTGTTATATGCAGGGCTTGGGGTTAGGGCGTGTGGTTTGTGATGTTGGGACATTTGTGAGGAGTTGGAGTGATGGGGTGAGGGTGAGGGTAGGGGTATGTGCTGGCATTCAGGTAGGGTGGGGGATGTAATAGTTAAGATTTTACTTACCAGAGTCCATTCCTCCACCTACTCCTGCGAGGCCCTCAGGATGCAGAATCGGCAAGACCTGCTCCTCCCATGTTGTTAGTTGTGGGGAAGGAGGTGGGGGTCCGCCGCCAGTCCGCTGAACCGCCAGGTGGTGTCTTGAGACCACGGAGCGCACCTTCCCCCGTAGGTCGTTCCACCTCTTCCTGATGTCCTCCCGATATCTTGGGTGCTGTCCCACTGCGTTGACCCTGTCCACTATTCTTCGCCATAGCTCCATCTTCCTTGCAATTGAGATGTGCTGCACCTGTGAACCGAATATATGTGGCTCTACCCGGATGATTTCCTCCACCATGACGTGGGCGTATTTCTGTTGGCGTGACAGTGGAGGATTTGTTTTCGACAGTTTATCACTGACCTTTGGTGTGGCGGACTTGTGTGGGTGTCTGAATTTTGGCGGATACCGTGCTGTGGGTCATAATAGCTGTGGCCGTTTTCCGCGGCTGCGGCGGTGTGTTGGCGGTCTTCTGCACGGCGGTATGCGACTTTTACCACCAATGTTGTAGTGACCGCCAAAATGTCTTATTATTCTATATTCCTACACTTCTGACTGAAAAAGGTATGCCCCTTGAGTGTGGCTGGAACTAGTACCAGTGACACAACAGGGAAAAAATGCAACATGGAGACATTGAGTTTTTGCCTAGAACATTGACCCACTTAGGCAATGTGTGTAGCTGCGCTATTTGACTCGTCATCTTTCACCCAGAGAAACCTACTAAACCAAGATATTTCTCAAAACTAAACTTTCAGGGGCGTACAAGGTGATGTGAGTTGGTGGATCCCACTATGTTTACTTATTCAGAATGGCCTGCAACTCTAAAACCTTGGTAAAAACACTAATATTCCTGACATTTCTACCATCCAGCCTTCCCCCACTTCTCGCAGTAACAATGGTACTGCAATTGTGTGGCTGAAACTATTGGCCACAACACGCAAATCTCCAAAACACAACATGGAAATTGACACATTTTGACTATCTGGAAAGCTCTGGTATTTGGCCCAAGCTCAGCCACCACCCATGGGTACCTACTAACCCTAAACATTTCTGAAACCTAGACACCCAGGGAAGTCCAGGCTGGACTGACTTTCATCACTACCACTATGGGCCGTATTTATACTTTTTGGCGCACAACTGCGCCAACGCAGTTGTGCGTCCAAAAATTTAACGCCGGCTAACGCCATTCCAAAGCGCCATGCGGGCGCCTTATTTATGGAATGACGTTAGCCGGCGGAGCTGTCTGGTGTGCGTAAAAAAAAATGACTTACACCAGGCAGCGCCGGCGTAGGGGAAAATGGAGCTTGGGTGCCAAAAAATGGGGCAAGTCAGGCTGAGGCAAAATTTTCGCCTCAACCCGATTAGCGCCATTTTTTTGGACTCCCAACCCCCATTTAAATGACTCCTGTCTTAGCAAAGACAGGAGTCATGCCCCCTTGCCCAATGGCCATGCCCAGGGGACTTAGGTCATTGGGCATAGTGGCATGTAGGGGGGCACAAATCAGGCCCCCCTATGCCACCCAAATAAAAAATAAATACTTACCTGAACTTACCTTAAGTTCCCTGGGATGGGTCCCTCCATCCTTGGGTGTCCTCCTGGGGTGGGCAAGGGTGGCAGGGGGTGTCCCTGGGGGCATGGGAGGGCACCTCTGGGCTCCTTCCGAGCCCCCAGGTCCCTTAACGCCTGCCCTGACCAGGCGTTAAAAAATGACGCTAAAACGGCTGGATGTCATTTTTTTTTTACCCGCCCGGGAGTGTAAATACGGCGCACATGCCTTGGAGTCATTTTTTAGACGGGAACGCCTACCTTGCATATCATTAACACAAGGTAGGTGTCCACGCTAAAAAATGACGCAAACTCCAAGATCTTTGGCACTAGACGGGTCTAACGCCAAAGTATAAATATGGAGTTAGTTTTGCGTCTGATTTGTGTAAAAAAAAAAAGACGCAATTCCAGCGCAAACAGAGTATAAATATGCCCCTATGTTTTCTGACCTACAATGCCATGCAAACTTTAAACTCTGCCTAAAAATATCAATTTTTCTCACATTTCTATGAGAAGAAATTCTGAAACCTGCAGGAATTCACAAAATTCCTACCACCCAGTGTTCTTACATTTCTCCAGAGAAAGGGGTATTTCACTTACAAGAGTATCCTCAGGGTCAAACATTACTGAGACCAGACAAGCAACATCACCTGGATTTAACTGCATCACTATAGTTCAAACATTAAAAGGGTTGATGGGGTTCCTCATTTTTGTGACAGTAAATCCATTTCTACTAGACCTGTTAATGAACTAATTTCAATAAAAGAAACCTTTTCCCACATGATTATAATCCAGTCTCAAACAATGTGTCATAGCTGTACAGTAGGTTGTAGGGGACAATTTGGGTCTGATTTAGAGTTTGGCAGGGAGTTGTTCTGTCATAATCATAACAGATATTCTGTCCACCCTATTTGAAGTGTCACAGAATATAATGCACTAGTAATAAACCAAACAAGATATCTATCACATTTGTGACAAGGTAACCCCTTTGCCAAATCTACATGTCTGCTATCACACTTGCACCAATTTACAGAACTAAGATCAAACTTACCCTGTGTGTCTGTCTATGTCTAGGCCACCTTTTGAAAAATAGTGTGTTCATCCACTTGCCCAGGAGCTGGATGTCTTATACAAAATAAATCCTGAGGTAGTGGCTAAGCGATATTGTCGATGTCATGTAATAGTATTAAAAATACAGTTGTAGCAGTACATCATATTTAACATAGATATGAACATGAATGACCAGATCTGTTTACGTGCACCACAGGAGTGTTGACCACGTAATGACAGGGCAGGCTGAAATTATTTTTGAAGATATATTCCATCAGTAACAGATATTCCTTCTATAAAGTTACAAATATGGTATTGAATGTGAGCCTCATTTATAGTTTGATATATACCAAAAAAACTGATAATGTATCTGCCTTATTATAAGAGCATTGAATGTAATCATACTTGTAAGAGTGTGGAGGAGATGCGTGGCAAACCATAAATCTGGGCAAAAGTCTAATAAGTCTATGGCACTTGTATTTTGAACTTCATCTTTTCTGAGTATGGTGTTATATTGCAACCTGAAAACTAGAAAGAAAGGTTAAGGACAACATGCATATTTTTTCACATGAATTAACGTACCCCAATGTTGCTGTTTCATACCCTACAGCTACTCATCCAAGTCAGAGTAGTCCACTGCCAGAGCCAGCCACATCAGTGAGTATATCAACTTTTGCACCTATTTTTTTGCTAAGAGGACAGCTTGTTCAGTGCATTGATGCTGGTCCACCACCGAAGGTCCTCTCACCATTTCCTGCAGTCGATGCTGAAGTGCTTAAAGAGCCCATGTTGGTGCATTTGCGTGACAATGGCTCACCAGATCTTTTTCTTGGTTTGGGTAGTGACCTATATAGAGGAAAATAAGAAATTATTAATAAACATACTGTGACAGGTCCAGTAATAATGGAGACTTTCAAGCGTATGGTATAGGTTTCTTACGGTTCTTTTTATTGCTTTTTTTCCACACTTTTCTTTTGTTCTGTTAATAGTGTTAGTCTATGATCTATTGTTTGGAAGTCTTCCCTGGTCTTGTTCTGGATCTTGTTTATACATTCTCTTTCTTCCTTTTCAGGTGGTCATCTCAAATGTCAATCACGGAGGTTTCGGGAGAGAAGAACAAAAATAAGAGGCCGTTTAGAAAGCACGTTTTGCTCTCGTTATCTTTCCCCTTTCATTTCCTGTCTTTTTCCTTTTCAGTATTTTTTCTCCCTGTTGTCTCTTTATTGTCCTCTTGTCTCTTTCCTTTACTCCTTTCTCCCTCGCTCCTTTTCCTATTTTGTTTTCAGTAATTACTTTCCTTACTTTTCTTTGTCTTTCTGAATTATTCTGTGATATAATCTGTTTTCTCTCTCTCTCTCGTTCTGCAATATCTGTTTCTTTGCTTTTCTGCTTAATGTAGACAATGTCCATGTCTTTTCTTTCCTCCGTCCCCGTGCCTTTCTTTTCTATGATCTTCGCTTTATCTCTTCATTTTAATGTGCCCAGTGCACAGACTTTCTTTATAATTATTTATGCCTCCCTTTCTCATCCACCCCCCCTTTCTATATCTCAAAACGCCTTCTCCCCGTTTCCCATGAGGGTGAACCTCGTACCTGGATGTGCCACGTTCTTCCCAGAATGTGGCCGGCCTCCGTACGTCTTCTCCCTCCATAGTCAGGTGTGCCCTCCGGCCTGTCGTCTTCGTTCGGAGCGCCTTCTTCACGGGCTCCCAGGATTTCATCTGCGTCTGATACTGGTCTGCCTCCGCACGCAGCCGCCTCTCGATTCCTTCCCCCTCCTGCCGCACACACTGCCGTCTCTGGACTCCTCTTCTCTCCTGCCGCACACCGGTTACCATTACGCACGGGGTTTAAAACCCCCACCAATTCCAGGTCATCCTGGCAGCTTCTGCCCAAGGGTGGTTCCGCCTCTTCTGATAAAGTGTCCCTGCTTGCCGAGGTGCCCCTGGGGTACTTCTATTCTGGCGCTGATCTCGGTGCCGTATCACACATACCTAAACAACACATTATCAAACATACTTATGTATATAAAAATGTATGTTTGATTAATATACATTAGGCTGATTAATGTTTTGTTTGAATTGTTACTCCATCACAACTGTGATATACTGTCCACTTTATTACAGGTGCAATACAGTGATGACATACTATATAAGCTGTAATGAGGTGGATGGGGTATCCATTACCATGTGAAAGACTATAATGTAAAATAACTTATAAATCATTATCAATGTTTTAGTTGTAATATTATTTACAAGAGTGTACTTTCACTTTGTACATCACAAAGTAATGTGTGATGCTATTACACACGACACTCTGGACACATTTGTCTATTTATATTTTTAGACAAGTTACTCCAAAACAAAGTGATGGATGGGTTGTTGCTATCATTTATTGATTTGAAGTTGTGCCTTAAAAGATAACTTCACTTACATTGGCTTTATTTGTGATATTTTTAAGGGTCTCAGCTTACTCAAGTCCCGCAGGGATTTTAATACCACTGAGAAATCCATCAATGCCAGGTGAAGTCTGCTTTAAAGAGACCAATGTGGGAACAAGGGGTTCTGTTGAGTGGGCTTTTGGGCTCCTCAAGTTCTGGATCAGGTTTCTGGATAAGATCGTTGGGACCATCCTCTACTCTCCTGGAAAGGTCTTCAAAATTGTTGGCTAATTTTGTGTACTGCACAAGATTGCCTTGAGGAGAAATATTCAGTTCATCCCTGATGATGATTGCTAGTGGAAATGCCTGGGTGATGTTCATGACATGTATCAGAAAGTTGAAAGTGAGGATAATGAAAGTATTGACTGCAGGTGTGCATGTGCTCAAAACAGTTTTGCCTGATGGTAAGTGACTATAGCAAAAATTTTATATGGATGATTTCCCTATATACATATCCTCTTTTACAATTTATGTTACCAATCCACCAGTTATATTTCAATTTTTTTTTATTTTTCATTACACTCAAATGTGTTTGTTTTTTAAATGAATTTTGAAAGGATAGTAGTATATTACCAACATCTTACATATATTGAGGAGCTTGCTATGTGATACTTTGTGTTTTACAGCTTGTGTTGTATTATTCTCTAACAACAGCTAAAAATAAGAAATAAAAAAATAATATGTTAATAACAAAATTAGCAATATTTCAGTTTAACACTTTCTAGGTCATGTCATCCTGTCATGCTGGAGCACGGGCAAGTCATTGGTGGATACTTGTGAGTGTTGTGCATATACTGCTTATTCTGAGAACTGCAGTCTAATATGTCTGATTAGAATATTTATGAAAAAATAGAAGTACTCTTCTTCTCAGTCATGGAATGATGCCAATGTAACTGAGTTTCCAAGGTACCTGACATATTATACTTGTATCAATGTCCAGAACCTGGACTTGATGATGTCACCTGTAGCAAGTCTGCTGAAAATTGGTGTATTTGATGACTGTATATGAGAATAATGTTCGTGCAAAACATGAGGATAGCCCGATGTGTGGTTGACAACTACCATTTGTGTTGCTAATATATTTGGAAGAGCTGCTAATGTATTTGGAGGAGCAATAACTAGCAAAATGAACACTGACTTTATATAGCCACAATAGACAGAATCAGTATATAACTTGACCTGTAAAAGTCACATTTTCTTTGTCATTATGCCTTATGATACCTTTTT